>NC_051180.1:203732110-203775017 GCF_013339695.2 Rhipicephalus sanguineus
ATCTATCTATCTATCTCTCTATCTTCTATCTTCTCTCTATCTATCTATCTACTATCTATCTATCTATCTATCTACTATCTATCTATCCTATCTATCTATCTACTATCTATCTATCTATCTATCTATCTACTATCTATCTCTATCTATCTATCTATCTATCTACTATCTATCCGCCTACGTCTGGGCGCTCTCCTGGTCGTCTCACTAGTTTAATAACCAATTCGCATAGTAGAGGATTAGTGCATGAAAATGTGGCAGATCCCCGCGTTGTGGGAATCGGTTTCCCTGCGAAGCAGCGAGCGAACACTTCTCTGCTGATTTTCATGGCTTTGAACCAAGCGTTATCTGGTTGATCGACGTGTTTTGTAATTGTGGTAGCTGTATGCCATCGTGGCTTCCAGCCACGTCGACCAGCACTGGCGTTGGAAGGGTAACTTATAGTTCGACGTAATGCCAGCCCTCACGTTATAGTAGAGACGTCAGTATTATAGAAACTAATATACTGGGTGTGTATTCATGTGAATATCCACTACTTTCGTTAATCTATTCCCCCGCGGTTGACACGCTTCAATATAGCTGGCTGAATCCATAGGAATACCAATGCAATGCTTATTAGACTGCTATAAATAGGAGCCAAACCTGGAACAACAGACGTTAATCTGATATGACGCCGTATCGTAGGAGCACATATGTAGTTTTTATTGCTTTCTTGTAAAAAGATAGCCAGACCACAACACCGTTGACGTTGCCCCGATTTAAGCCTGCGTAGGCTGTTTTTCCAAACCAGTTTACAGCATGGCCTGCTCTGTGGTATGAATACTTGATTCCCACGCAGAATTCTTGGTGTTATTCCTGCTGGATCCTAATTCTTTATTCTTTCCATTCGTCTGGTCAACGGTGCCGATGTCGGTTTTTCTTACACTCTCATTTAAATTACCAATGTCTGTTCCTCCCCGGTCCTGGGTAGATGTTAAACTGTCAATCACCTGTGGCGCATACCCGTACACCGCAGCCCGTGGTAAACGGGTATGTCCACACGTGCTGGAGAAAGGGTTTGACGACGTACGCGCAGCATTTTCACGTTTATTCGTGTGATGACCCTACAGTCATATTCGTCAATCCTCTTACCCTCCCATTCCAGTTTGGTCTACACACAGCGAGGAGGAGGCGATCATGAGAGCACCCCTACTGTGCGCTTAGATTAATAGATAGATGATAGATAGATATATAGATAGATAGATTAGATAGATAGATAGATAGATAGATAGATATATAGATAGAGATAGAAACGCTCAAAGTGCTAAAGGTTTCGCTAAGAATGCATTCGCATTTATAACATACGTCATAAACCCTTTCTCTCATCGTGTGGCAGATACCCGCATACCGAGTTTGATGTTATGCGGGTATGTGCCACAAGTGATAGAGAGTCCAATCAACCCAGTAACCCGAACATACACACTGGCACGCGAGGAAAGTGATAATAATAGGATTGTTTGGGGTTTTAATTCCAAAACCACGACATCTCGAGAGACGTCGTTGGGAGGGCTCCGAAATTTCACCATCGTTCCAATGTTCTTTAAGCCAGTGTTTAACAGTCTTCACCAGTCTTTAACGTGCCTGACACCGCACAGAACAGGCCTTTATCATTTCGTCCTCCATCAAAATAACCACCGCGCCCGGATCGAACCCATCGACTTCCGCTCAGCAGCTGAGCACCGTAACCGCAACACCACCGCGGCGACGCAAAGAAAGTGACGGAGCTGAAGACAGAACACGCATAAACCGCGGTCATGCTTCCTACAATAACTCTGCCGGGGGTGACCATGCCCGTTAATCGTTACCGGTGACTTCACATTGATTTATCAAAATCCAACAGCGCCTGCTTCTTACTGCATGAAACGCTTGATGTGAACACGGCATCACAAGACCTCGTTGCCAGGTCCAGGAGAGTAGGCATCATAGATAATTTCTTCGTGAGAGCATCCACGATTTCCACCAGCTGTACTATCTTTGCACTTCACTACACTTGTAGCCCTCGTAGCCGCGATCACGAACGGATTCGATAACCAGTCCTGTGCACTACATATCAGCTCTACCGCTCTCGTGCTTATAACACCCACGTTTGCTGTTGGCATCTTTGTGCAACTGTAAACAACTGGTTATAAACACATGTGCGATTTTTCAACTATCTGTGCGTGTACTGTTCGCAGATTTCTCTAGCGTCATTCAGTCATGTTTCGCGCTCAATTGAAAAATTACACCACCTCCTTTCCCGCCCATGCTTCGCATAATATCGATTCCCATGGTACGTGGCATCTGCCGATTTTTTTGAATGCTGAAGTTTTTGGCAACGTACAGCAGGTAGCAAACGGCATCCCACGACAAACAGGGAGGGCTGACCATGCAGTCCAAAGGTGCTGAGGCACGCATGCCATAGGAGGTGCTTATTCAGGCACAAAAAATAAGCATCTGTAGCCAACGTAAAGGTAATATACAAAGCTCCATTCAAGAAGAAGAATCTTGTTTGAGCTAGTCATGTCGAACGAAGGAACACTGAGTGCTAGATAAAGCGATGGAAATGCAAAGTAACAACATGATTATGCCAGGAACCAACTTAATTTATTCATCCAAAGGGTTTTTCTAACTGGTTCATTTGGGGGAAGTGCCCAATAGTTTCGACGAATGGGCATAACTGTAATCGTTGCACATCCTGTTACTGTGTTCTCGCACTCATTATTAGTTTAGGATGACTGCCAGTTGGGCGTGTTGGTATAGGTTCATATGAAAACAAGCGCAAAATATACGAAACTCAAAAGGACACAGGACGAAAGCAGGGAAAAAAAACGGATGGATGTCAAATTAAACATGGCAGGAGGTTTGTTGAGTGCAAAAAAGAAGTAGTCTACGTATTCCTTTCACATGTGGAAGGAATACGGTGGGTCAAACAGGACGTTGCCTGAATGTACGCCTTCGCGAGCATGAGTTCACTAAAGGGGGCCCCGTACTCGCACTTGGCGATGCACTGAAATAGTGCACCTGCCAGCCAAACTTTGTGACACAGAGATAATTGATATGCACAGAAGCGAACGACAAAGAGATAATTCAAGCATTCGAATTAGAAAGGAGGTGAGATGTGTGTTAGCCAGGCGTCTGTTCTGCTACCGATTCTGAGTTTGCTTTTTTTAGATATGACATGACCAGTGCAAATTTTTTCTTATTTTTTCTTGTTTGGAGGGGGGCGGAAGGGCTTACACGTGTTTACTTGATGTATGCGATGGGTTATCGAAGTGGTGTTTTGTTGATTCACTCTGTGATAACAAGGGTGGTGTGTGGTGACGAGATGCATGTTATGCATCTATAAGATTGTTCTTTCCAAATAAATTTTCAGTTGCTAGTAACGCTCCGTCCTGTTCCTTTCTGAGTCTTCGTATATTTTTGCGCTTGTTTCTCATTATTATGCGCCACTTACTCTTGTGGCCTTCCATCAAGGTGACATTACTTCACATAGACAGCAGCGAAGGCTCTTGCTAGCCTTCATTAAGATAGCGTTACCATAGTTTTTAGTTGCAGTAAGCAGCTAAGCTATAGACCTTTTTTTCGTGGGCGCCGCCATATTGCCTAGCGGCCGGCGCCGTCTCTGGTTTGGCAACCCACTGGCATGTGCGAAGCTGCTCGGCGTTTGTATGGAAGGTATGCATGCGGCTGCAGTTGTCGGTTTTTTTTTGCTCTGCGCGCTGAATTTCGTATCGAGAGATGCTGTCTACGTAGGAAATGAGTCTGTGAGACGTCCCCAAAGGTTTCATCCGTTGAGAGTCAATGATGTAATATACTCCGGCGCAACGTGTTGGAAGTGGTCGATGTCATATATTTTACAGCGAAAGCTCTTATGAGATCATTTCACCGGCCGTTTTTGGCGCCGTAGTTGTCCGCCGCCGCCGGTGTCCGTAACCAGTACCGCTCGAAATGAAAAAAATTCCAGGATGGAACGAGGTTCGAACCTGGGCCCTCTGCGTGTGAGCCCAGTGTTCAACCTCTGAGCTATGCCGGTCCTTGAAACTGCTTCGCAAAAAGGTCTGCACAGGGTTCATGTCGGGAAGGAACCACATTAGCATATGCAGTATAGCGTGGTAGAAGAGTAACATAAGCCCGAGCGTCGCACAACGCGAATTCTGTAACCAGGCGTCACAATGCGAATTGCGCAGCGAGTAGTTGTTGAATGCTTCCAACCCATTACAAAAGACTCTGCCTAATTCTTCATCGTCATCAGTCACAGCATCAACAAAGTGCGCATAATGCCTTACATGCGTTTAGTAGGTACCACGGGTCTCCGTAGAATGACGAAAATGGCACAGTGCCTGCTGCCTACTTCTCAAAATTAGAATGATTTAGAGCGTAGTCGGTTCTTCGCAAGTGCACTTGTATTGGTTGCCAAGGAAGGCCGTAAGGCATGATCTATTTCCTCGGGGTCTCAGTAAAATTAGAATGATTTATAGCGTAGTGGGTTCCTCGCAAGTGCACTTGTATTGGTGGCCAGGAATCCATAAGCGCATGATCCATTTCCTCGGGGTCTCAGTAAAATTACAATGATTATAGCGCAGTGGGTTCCTCGCAAGTGCACTTGTATTGGTTACCAAGGCACCCATAAGCGCATGATCCATTTCCTCGGGGTCTCAGTAAAATTAGAATGATTTATAGCGTAGTGGGTTCCTCGCAAGTGCACTTGTATTGGGTGGCCAAGGAAGGCCATAAGCGCATGATCCATTTCCTCGGGGTCTCAGTAAAATTGCAATGATTTAGAGCGTAGTGGGTTCTCGCAAGTGCACTTGTATTGGTTGCCAAGGAAGGCCATAAGCGCATGATCCATTTCTCGGGGTCTCAGTAAAATTAGAATGATTTATAGCGTAGTGGGTTCCTCGCAAGTGCACTTGTATTGGTGGCCAAGGAATCCATAAGCGCATGATCCATTTCCTCGGGGTCTCAGTAAAATTAGAATGATTTATAGCGTAGTGGGTTCCTCGCAAGTGCACTTGTATTGGTGGCCAAGGAAGGCCATAAGCCCATGACCCATTTCCTCGGGGTCTCAGTAAAATTGCAATGATTTAGAGCGTAGTGGGTTCTTCGCAAGTGCACTTGTATTGGTTGCCAAGGAAGGCCATAAGGGCATGATCCATTTCCTCGGGGTCTCAGCAAAATTGCAGTGATTTAGAGCGTAGTGGGTTCCTCGCAAGTGCACTTGTATTGGTGGCTAAGGAAGTCCATAAGCGCATGATCAATTTCATCGGGGTCTCAGTAAAATTACAATGATTTATAGCGTAGTGAGTTCTTCGCAAGTGCACTTGTAGTGGTTGCCAAGGAAGCCCATAAGCGCATGATCCGTTTCCTCGGGGTCTCAGTAAAATTACAATGATTTATGCGTAGTGGATTCCTCGTCAAGTGCACTTGTATTGGTGGCCAAGGGTCCATAAGCGCATGATGTATTTCCTCGGGGTCTCAGTAAAGTTCTTCGCCCCCCCCCCGTCTCTCTCCCACGTCAATTTATGTTATACAGCATGACGGGAGAGGGAAATAGCGACCAGGCGTCACCCAATGCAAATTACATAACTGGTGGGCCGTTTAAAGCTTCCAACCCATTACAGAGGGCTGAGTCATAATTCTTCATCGTCATCAGTCGTCAGGTCAACAAAGTGCACATAATGCCTTACAGACGTGTAGCTGGTGCCTGGCTTCTCCGCTGAATGACGAATAATGGCTTAGTAGGTGCTTCCAACCTTCACAAAAAGTGTGATTTATGGCGTAGTGGGTACCTTTCTAGTGTACTTGTATTGTAGCCCCAAGAGAGCTTACAACGGAATCTAGAAACGCCGCTCTTCCAGCTTTCGCTGTGACTGTGCTGCGGTTTCAGCGCAGGCCTGGCGTTTTTTTTTTACTGTTCGGCTTGCGTAGCACTCATCGTATACGATACGCCCTCTGTCTTACGAAAGTTGCTGCCTCACGACAAAGATCTCACCACAACCTTTTGATGAAATGTTCATTGAATGTTCGGGTTTTACAAGGCTGGTACGGAGCAACAATTAAATGCATGATGCCGGTTACCCCACTGCGAAGTGAGGGATTTCTCGTCTGTGCTAATACCGGTACACATCAACTGTAGCGATCACCGTGTTGAGCCGAGCTACGAAGCTAACTGTTAGACTAAACACATCATAATAAAATATAGTAATAAAACGACGCGGAAACAACTCATGTGGCTACTGGAGTGGTATTTAGATGTTTGAATTTTACGGCCGGACACGCAGAGGACCTTACTTGACCGCTTATGTTTGTTCGCAAAGGTTACCATATTCGATTAGCGTTTGACTGCGTGGAACACTGGGAATTCCGGATATATTGCGGCACTTGCCGATTTAGAACGTGTAAGGTAACAAAGACGATGTACCTTGAAGTGTGCGCACAAGCGCAAACACTCCGCGTTTGGTGATGCACGTCACATACTTATTCAGGCAGCAATTTCCTTTAATTTATCTAGTCATTAGAACGACCGAAAACGGCACAGTGGTTTTCTGTTGACCTTTCTCTGGCTAACATCGCTATAAGAGAGAACAAAATCCGCAGGTCGACCTAAAACACGCAAAATTGTTCGAAAACGCCACTCATCCAAGCACCAGCCCGCACACTCCGCGCCGTCGCGCACAAGCCAGAAAGGAAAGCGCTGGTTGCCAGTCCGGTCCTCCTCGCCCGATGAAGCGGTCTATAGAAGACCGTACTCCATGTGTTTGTCATCATGGACAGTGCATTTGGCTGGGAACATGGCATAGTTTTCCAGAGATAAATGCTGCCTTTCTGTAAAACGTGGCACTGGGAGGTGGCATTGTGCCGTAAATATTGAGGTTTATGACTTCTTGCAGCACGCATTGATATACAGGGATGTTAGCTTTTTCATAAATGCAATGTGTGGTGCCTGAACAATATAGCGGCCCACATTAAAATTTATACCTTCATGATTGGTGTATCTGGGACCGACTTTACTGTACACGGTTTGTTTTTGCACAGCTTCAACCTATCTTCTGCAATTCTTCAGGGCCAATACTGAATTTTGTGTGTACATTTGGCTGCACATTTTCATCACTAATGCTAAACAACAGGCTTGAGTGATGTGTGGAACTCTTGTCAATGAATCTTATTGATTCGGGCCACTTATTCTGCTGCCTACAATTATTGGCCACTTTGTTTGCACGTGCTATGCACGCTAGAAACGAAAACAGTGAATGCAGCTGGCAACATCAAGGAGTAAAATGTCCATAGGCCACTATGAAGTGCGAAATGTTGCCACTGCTAGAATTTATGTTATGAGTGCATGGTACAACTGATTGTGTAATTTAGCACTTTCCGGGTGCTCACGCAGTTGGAGCAGATGTCGATCACGTTTACTGTGGTATGGCAGAGCCACCAAGTTCATGCATTGTGCATTCGGCATACCAGGTAACCTCACCTGAAGCAACATTTTGCTGTGATGGCAGCTAAGTGAAAACAAATGGGTTTGTCTTGTCTGTCCATCTGTCAATATCATTATACAGGCTTGTTAATGTTAAGTGCATTCAAGCAGCTTTATCAATGCACTTGCAGCTACAGAGCCAGTAGAGGCAGACAATTTCAACATCAAATTTCACTTTGCATATCCCACTTTTCATAAAGGGCATTGTATTGTGATACCTTGAAGCCAAACTTGCTCAATTACACACTTCTTGGTGTCTGACATTACAGGAATTATGATAATTCTTATATGTCATGTGAAATTATGTCATTGGTTTTTTTTCATATTATTACTTTGCATACATACTTTACGACCGCACCCTCCCCAACCGAAGCTTTACAAGTGCTACATTCTGCTATGGGTGAAAACAATTGTTTAACGAAAAACCAGGCCAAGGAAAGCAGTATGATGCCCTGTAATGTAGGAGAATGCTGCTGTCGCAGTGTTTAGTCTAGAGCTGAACTTAACGAGAAAGGGCAGCAATGTAGGTCATCTGTGGATGTTTGCTGACTATAATTGTGTTGTTCTCATTTTGTTATCGCAGGAAGCATCTTCAAAAAACAGTGCTACAAAGATGTGAGCAGCAGTTTCCCTTCAACGAAGGGGTCATATTCATGGAAGCCACGTGCCTGCTGCTTCTGGCCTACACAAACATGCAACAGACATATAGTAAAGTTCTTGCAAAGGGGTGAGAAATCCCTATGCTGCATGGATTGAGCATGTTAACTGCCGGTTTTTATAGCTTATAGCGATATGTCTACAAGTGTACTTCCTTGCAATGTATGTTCACATTCACTTAAAGGGCCAGTCAGCAGGCTCTGACCTCTTTTTTTTCACCTCCCAAACAAGCTCGCTAATTCGTAGAGAGGGCCGCAGCATCACATTGTGCGAGTATCACAGACACTCCACTTCTAAAAACAATAACCGCGCCTCCTTTTCAGCACTTGGCCAGTCCTCTTTGATCAGCAACGTTAAGTAAGGTGAGTCGAATAGTCCTCTGCAATATGAAACGGATATTGTCTCTGCGAGGATGAGGTATAGGCTCTGTGGTTGTCACGAGTGTTGTGATGTTGTTTATCTCGCCAGTGCTTTGAACTGTGCTTCCTCACCGCACTGCTCTGGCACAGTGGCACATCGAGGAAGCCCCTGTTCACGATGGTGAGGCTGAGCGACAAATTGAAACCAGCTGGAATGTTTGTTTTATTTTCTGTGGCTTCAATATTACACCACATAATCAAAAAATTCTTTTGGCAACACGTTCACATTGTACAAGCGTGCAGTTGTCACAAATTTAAGACTCCGGGGCTGTTTAGTGGCCCTTTAGCTTTAAATTATGAATGGTAAATTCACACTTCACGTGGCTTTCTCGCTTTATTTTTTGCAGTGCTCATTTCTAAAATAATGTCAGCTTCTGTGAGTGGTAATTTATACATTTATCATACAAAACTTCCTGGTATATTCAATAAGTGCTATCAGAAATTTTTCATGGCACCAGAGCCACCTTCTTTTTGCCTTGTGGCAGCAACATGGAAGTTCATTGCTATGCTGCTTTGTTTAAGTGATATCTTTTCAATCAATGCGTTTCACAGTACAGGGTGTTTGGTGTATTTGCATCTTGAGGTATTTAATATCATACAAGTAATTGATTTTTTTCCCGTCTTCTAGTGTTTACTTTTCAGCTATTTCACTGTGGTTTTCAGAGCAATATGTAGACAGGAATATCGATTCTCCTAAGCTTTGGTTCAAAAAGAGACGCTGAACAGGAGTTCCTTAGGTGCATGCCGTGAGCACAAGCCCTTTGGTTTACAGAAATACCTAAACTGCATAATGTCTGCAGTTCCTTGCTTAATTAGATGTCTTTCTTCAACCTACAGCTCTCTCCATAACCTTTAACGTACATTACCAAGTGAACATCCCTCGCCGTAATACAGTCAGCTACTGATATTGGTAAGCTGCTGATCTGAACTGTGCGGGTTCGATCCTTGGTGCAGTGGTTGCACTTTCGATGAAGGTGAAAATCCTAGAGGCTCATGTGCTTTTAAATTGAAGTTGAAATTACAGAACCCCATTGTTATTATTATATAAGCAAGTGAACAGTGTGGTAATTCTTGATTGTGTACATATTTAGTATAACAGACAGCTGAGCTAGTTGGTATGTATTGATGTTAAAGAGGCAGAGCATGCAAACATGGACACAAGCGAGAAGTCAAGACCACTAATAGCCAACTGAAAAGGTGGACAGTGGCACAAAATAAAGTAGACACAAAACCTTATATGCGCATGTCCAGGCAAGAGGCTATACCTATCAATCTGGCACGCGTGATAGTCTACGTGGGAGATAACTGCTCAAGCCTTTGATTTCTTCTTTATGCTAGATATTCGACGGTGGCTCCCTTGTGCACTGCCATTATCGATATGCCCGGTCTCGACCACTGGACGCATTTCTTCATTCATGTGCTTGTACAAAACTGTGCATTAATTGATTTTGGCGTGCATTTACGCTCTCGACAATGTAAAGAGAGATTAGGTGATGAGCCTCAGGTTAGCAATCTTGGCGCTTTAAGTGTCGACCCTCTCTTCTGCCCTTGTTTGCATGCCCCATCTTTTTAACGTGTATTCATGTAGTGCGTTAGAGAAATAGGTTATCCAGTAAATTATCTGGAAAGTAAGTTAAGGGCAAACACGAAAATAGCAGTGTAAATTGAATTTAAACGATGAATGCATCGGGCTGGATAGAAACAATATAATGGTGAAATATAGCCACTTGCTGTTTGCTTATACTCATCTCAGTTTTTTGTCTATTATGCTTTTACAATGACGAGGTGTCATTTTGGATGCTACAATGCTACAAAGAGCTATGCTACAAAGAGCTATACATAGACAAACCAGTATCTGTTTGGACGCTTTCTAAACAGCTACCTCTTTGGGCGAGAAAAGTTAATTTGGGTTACGTGAGGCATGCTAGAAAAAGTGAACTTGTTCCTGATGTTTTTGTTTTCCTGGCAGACATTGTACACAAACTTGCCCAAAGGCGGAAGGATAGGCACGCAGAGATGTACGCACAGAAATCATGGGGCTGCCATAGAAGCTGTGAATGAGCATTAAACTGTGAGTATTTTATTTTGGCTGAACATTCTTATCGATGCTTTCTATTCCCTGTTTTGTAATGCAATATTGTTACACCCTAATGTTACACCCTGTTGCTTTCACAGCTGCATTGCGCAGCAGCGCACTTTAGTCTGGTACAAGGCCCAAAAAGTTCCACCTAGATGACCAAATCGCGGCAGCCAATTGCTTTTGCACTCAATGCATTAGTGTGAAAAACCGCAATAGACGGAGCACAAGAAAAAGGAAGACACAAACAGTGCTGTGCTCGTGTCTTCAGTGTTCTGCACTGCTTTGTTTTCGCTATGCCATACCAACACACCCAAGCCTCCACTTTAGCTCATGTAGTAGTCTAGCTCATACACTTGGTAGTGTTCTCCAAATGCAGGATTACTGAATATCTGGCTTTTGAAGTCAATCTAAAGTGCATGCCTATAGGTGTATACTTGTGTGCGTCCACCACTGAGATGGAAGTGCAGCTGCGTTTTAATATTTTAGCTAGTATAGCTCGTGAATAGAATTTGGAGCTGTGACAGCAATACTCTTAGAGGGGGCGAGTTAATAAATTACTGTGTATTTCTCTATGTTTGCATGTTATAAAAACATAGTTGGTTAAAATTAGCGAAGACTTTACGCTATCTCTTCACATATGACCATCCGTGCTGTTTGAAGGCACCGAACCATATGAAATGCATTGTGCCTTTGTGTGTGTGCCAAAGGTTGAGTCATTATAGTAGAGATAGATAACAATAGGTCAGGTTGTTAAAGTAATTTTTTCACAATTGACTTCTTGTGGGCAGTTATTCAGAGCAAGGTTTTGAAGTAATTAGCAATACAAGCAGATTAGTGCTTCGTTTTAGTGTCTCACAGTGCACACTGTTTTATTTTAGTACCTATTTGGACCATTTCACGCCAGTGTGCCAGGTCATTTATTCACCATTTCCAATATTTTGAAAAACTGGTGCTGTTATATTTCAATGGGGAAACAATTAATGAGAACTAACAGACAATAATGCCAGGGAAAGTATATGGGGTGTTATTTGTAGTAATTAGAATATAAATGTGAAGAAAATAAGTCGACGAAATGATAAGTTGCCTCCGGCTGGGACCGAACCTGCGACCTTCGAATAGCGCGTCCGATGCTCTGCCACTGATCTACGGTGGCGGACATCCTCTCGTCCACTTTATGGGGTATACACGTGCATTTAACCTAGGAGTGGTTAGTCAGTGCCGATCGCACCCATGACGGTGAGTGAGGAACACTCATTTTCTGCCTGTTGGCGTCAAGTAGCACGTGATCTTTTTACGAGCTGGCAGCTGACAAATAATCCCTCGCATGCTACCTGAGGGCATCAAGTCTGCCAGAACGAGACCCTCGCTATGAATAAAGGAAAGAACGTGACTTTTAAAGGCTCGTTTTTCTTTGTTAGACACGATATTAATGAGAACTAACCGACACTAATGCCAAGGAAAGTATAGGGGGTGTTATTTGTAGTAATTAGAATGTAAATGTGAAGAAAGTAAAGTGGACGAACGATAACTTGCCGCCGGCAGGGAACCGAGTAGTCGTTCAAGCGCTATTTTCGGGGAAAGAATTTAGTAATGCAGCAAAAACCTGTCAAACTTTCAACACAGAAATGAAGCTGTGTCAGGCAAAGTAGTTGACACCTGATTATTGCTTCGAGCTTTTACTACAAAGCATTTGTTTCTTAACATAGGCGCCAGTCTTTTATGACTATAATAGTAGAAGTTATTTTCATTTCAATTGATGCTATTCGCAGCCGTGAGGAAACATTGCAAAATTTAGCATTTTTAAGTACATTGTAAAAAAGAGTGAATGTTTCAAATATATTAACAATATGAGTACAAGTGCATTTACCATGGGTTGAAAATGCTGCTGGCAAAAAGAAGCAGAAATGTCTTCAAAATTGACACTTCGAAGAAATAGCGTCTTAACCCATATTGCGGGTTCTTTTTCACAGTGTGGCATTCCAAGCAAAAATATCGCTTTCACATCATAGTGTGGTTTCCTCTTGCGATAGTTTAGACAAAATTATTGAGGTGCAATATTATCTTCCGGCGAAAAATAAATTTTCCAAATGAAGAATAACAAGGCTGTGTGAAGTTTCTTGGCGCTTTGCTTTCACTGCACAGCACATCACTGTTCTTGCATGGCATTTCAGAGAACAATATCGCTTAAATCTGCAACGTTAGGACTTGCACTATATGAGCGCAGGGGCACCCGCGTGAATCCTGGGCCAATGTGCTGTGCAGCGAAGGTCAAGGAACGAGACTCTCTGTGCAGACTTTTCTTGCTTACAACGAAGCAGTATATTTAAATGAAATATAACTTGCCAGTAGAGTATACCACACAATAACATCTTCTCGACATTTCTGCTTGGAATGCTACATAGCAAAAGCTATGCTGCAATATGGATCGAAAAGCTATTTTTTCCGACTCTGTTGCAGTGTGGGTGCAATGTTTGTGTTTATTTTATTTTCACAGTAGTTTTATGACAAAGTCGATATATATTTACTTAGCTATTTATTAATTAGTTATTTATTTACCTATTTATTTATAAATAAGTAAAGAAGTGGGCTACAATGATAAGTTACAATAAAATGATCTTGCTAATCAAAAACAGGAGCATAACATATAAAAAACACAAGATAAATCAAGGACATCTATACAACCCTCTTAAGGAAAATTATGAGGGAACAGCACACAATACAAAGGCAATTAACTTTACACAATCAACTGTGGGTACTCCATAGAAAGAAATTGTCTTTCTCCTGATAAATGCTGGCATTAGAACTTCAGCATTTTGCAATGTTTCCTTGTGGCTGAAAAAATGTAACTTGAAATGCAGATTAGTAAACTATTTTAGCCATGAAAACACTGCCACCTTCAGATTAAAGAAAGAAATATTTGCATTATAACGGTAACAAGCAGCGCTAAACAAGGGACGAAGGAAGAACAATATACGAGGGTGCTGTCGCCCTCGTCTAGTTTTTTTTCCGTCCCGTGTCCAGCGCTCTTTGTTCCCGTCGTAATCATGCACTAACCAGCCCAGTTAGGTGCTCTCCTGAATTTTTTTGCACTAACTGCTCAAAGCAATAATATTGTATAAGTTATCTTGCATGACAGAGTTTCACATCTGTAGATGGATGGATGCTATGGGTGTTACCTTTAATGCGAAGCAGTGACATGCAAGTGGCTAAGCTCAATTTTTGAATTGGCTTAATGCCTTTCCTACCGGAATTAAATGTATTTCCTTAAAAAATATAAATTGGTAGCTTATCTTTCGGCATTGTACATAAGGACTCTTGTTTTTGTACAAGTTTGGTTTTGGCGTTCTCCCGGCTTTTCCACTAAAAATCCTCCACCTGTCTTTTACTGATTTGTATTGCGGAGATGTTGGTCTTTATTAAGCTTTTGTTTATCAAGCTTTCTCTAAACCTAGGGCTTCATGAGAGCTAGTCCCAACACGTACGTGCGTGGGCATTTTTACATTTATTTTAAAGGCGGTCCGTCATTTCTATATGCCTGTCACAACCAGTGCATGTGACGCCTATTTACTGGATATCACTTTATGACAGCTTATTCTAAGGCAAGATGACCTCGCTTCAAACATAGCACTAGCTTATAATAATATGCTTCCGTCCTTACTTCGTCCTTATCCTTCCGATATTTACTCAGAGCCGTTCTTTTTTAGCATTTTCTGTCCATTAAATCTTCTTCAGCTATCTGACATTGCACGTAACGCTTATCATGCACAAAGTTTAATGCACGCACTCAGCATCACAAATTTAATCCTGGAAATTATCACTTGACATACGGGTATGATGTTTTAGCAGAATGAACTTTTTGAACAGCAAAAGAGTAAGTTGAAAAACCACCTTTATACTTAAAATGGGGATGACTAATACATACCTTGTTTATTAAACTTAACCTCTTTCAATTTCCTCATGTTTGATCCTTGTGTTGTGCTTGCCTCAATGTTTGTAGTCATATCGTGGTTTTGGGACGTTAAACCCCAGATATTATTATTATTATTATTATTATTATTATTATTATTATTATTATTATTATTATTATTATTATTATTATTATTATTATTATGTTTGTAGTCGTTATGGATCTGGTATATTGAAAGGGTTGAATAGCCGGTCACCTGCTTATGACACTGCAGCTTAAGTATTGCACCCACTATCATTGCCATAGTAGCATTAGGTATAGTTGAGGTTTGTAATGAATGTAGCGAAATGTACAGCTTATGGAAAAATTGTTGAACAACGAATGTTGTTGAAGCTAGTGATTCGACAAGAGGACTCGTCTTTATAGGGGCTGCGAATCGCATCAAGGTTGCTGCCACAACTTATGCACATCATTTTGTTGAAACATTGGCTCCAACAACACTCTTTGTTGAATGGTTTGACATTCATTCAAGCCGCCATCTCCCGCTCAACTTCTGTCGCGTTAAGATGTACAGGATATACAACTGTCATGTTGTGTTCTGATAGAATTCAAGAGCTATTGACAGCAAGCCTCGCTTCTCAGTTTAATGCTCATCCGTTACGTTTACGCTTTAATCTTTGTCATCTTCCGCCGTATTATATGTCTACGGCAGTAGTAGCCCTTCGCAGCGGTCTACAATTTGCTTCGTCTTGTGCGAGCTGATTCCATTTTATACATGCGCAATTCTTCATTTCTTCAACCACGTAACTCTCGGCCTTCTCGGTAGCATTAAGTAGTTACAAAAACTGTAACTGGTAAGACTTTTGCTGCAACATCATGACAATAATTGAATAGAATTGGTTATGCACGTGCATAAATACTCTTTCAGTTAGAATGTAGTGTTTGACACTGAATTCTTGTGTACTATAGCAATAAGTCTTCGTGAAATTATGCTCACGAAGATCATTATGCTTATGCATTATGATTATGCTCAGTCCAGAAATAGCTGCAAAGTACCGTTTCTGCCTTTTTGATTTCTGAAACAGTCACGCTAATTGAGGCCACGTACACATGCACCATGGCAATGTTTGAATGGGTATAAATTCTGAACATTGCTGTTGCTATAGGTGTTTTCTTTCACTTCCTTTTCAGACGTACAGAAAAGAGCGAAGTGGAGCTGGCCATGGGCCGTGCACACAGTTTCATAAGCGGGCTTGCAACGCCTTTCACAATTGTGTTGCTGAATACATCTGCCAAAAGTGGTATTTAAAGAAGTATGCAGTAGTGTACTTCATTGTTTATTTGGCATGAAGCAGCAGGTATTCTTCACTTATCTGCAAGTTGACACAGTGCAGTGCATATACACATGGCATACTACCCCCCCCCCCCATCTACCAGCTCGGGATGTGCAGCTTGAGTGTAAAATGTTTACTTTGACTTAACACAACAATTATTAACAAAATGACATGAAAGTTTTGCCACCTATTCAGGCGACATTCTCAGTATAAGCTGGCGAAAAATAAGCGGAGTTTGACCGGTCCACTAGTCGCACATTTCTTTGTAAACATCTGGTTGGGGGCCGCTGTTGTTGCAAACAAATGCGCCCCAACGAATGAAGCATGATCCCACGATTTTTTTCCTCCTACCTTTGTACACGAGGCAGCGTCATCGAATTGTGGAGGTTCAAGTTATGCATTGTCATTCAGCAGCGTTCAACAAGCTCCGTTTTAGAACACGTTGCATGGGTGGTTTTCGCAACATCCTGTTTGTGTTCTTTAACCTTTGATGACCTTCTTCCCCCCGTTTTACCTATGCAAGTCGTGTCGCAATCCGCACATTGTACTTTGTAAGTGACCCTGCTCTAATCTTCAGCGGTTTTTAAGTCTGCCTTGGGACACTTGTTCACAAAGCCCAAAGACCGCGCACCTGCGGATGGTCAGAGCAGGGCCACCTACAGAGTACGATGCGGGAGTTACGACACCACTTACATCGGCAGAACGGGCAGGAAAAGGCCAAAGATGTTCAAAGAACACAACTAGGGGGTTTTTGTACCACAGCTGCACATAAAATTTGTTTACAAAATATGCATGTTGCTAAAGCCACCCATGCAGCGAACTTTAGGAGAGCTTGTTGAATACTGCTAGACGACAGGCTATAGCTTCGACCTAAACAATGCGACGATGCTGGCTCGGGAACGAAGTTGGGGAAAAACTATTGGAATTATGGCTCATACGTCATGAAGCACGTGCTTGAAACAACAACCAAAGACCCATGCCGAACGTATACGAGGACGTATTTGGCTAGTGGACTGGGCGACCTCCGCTCACTTGTTGCCAATGTATACTGAGACTGCCACCTCCGTAGGTGGCAAAGCCTCTATAGGATTTTCTTCGTCAAAACGAAGCATTTTCATATTTTGTAAACGAATTTTATGGTGCAGCTGTGGTACAACACCATTATTTTACTATAAGGCAAATGTGCCGTATTATATTGGACAATACGGCCAGACCGTTCTGCAGCATCTTAACGTAGAAAGTACCCAAGAAGACTTTCTTTGAAGGAAATTGTTGTATTCTGGTCACGGAATAGTGTTCGCATTCAAACGAAGTGACGGAGAGCTTTGTCAAATCTGTGCTAACGAAAGCATTTCGTAAGAAGACTCCTTTTTAAAGAAATCGTTTAATTACGATCGCGGAGAAGTGCTCGGCAGCGCTATACCTTCAGCTTTGTCCGTGACCAGGGGCCAAATTTTTTGCAGTGTGAGAGCAAGTCGGATTATTGTGTGCTGCCTCGGGTCTCAGTATGACTTGTGTTGTCAAATGTGTGCATGAGAGAATTTTCATTGAAGGGAACCCCTGTGCCAGTAAAGTAAGCAGCATGGAGATAGTGTACCACTAAAGTAGACAACAGTGTTCGACCAAAGTATGCTGCCAGTAATAACATATGGGGCAGAAATTTGGACAAAGAGACTGAAGTAGTGAAGAACATTCAGCGTGTAATAAAGTTACCATGGATAATGTCTGCTACACTAAGACACCACACAAGCATTATCACGCTTGCATACCAAGCAGTTATTCACCACCCTCGCCATGGAGTCCATTGCCCAATTCCTGGCTCACGGTGGATGTCCTTCACATGGAGGCGTCGTACACAGCGCCCGGGTACGAGGGCAGTGATCGGCAGGGTTGGTCACATACCTGCAGAGTGTTGTTTGCATGGAATGAAGTCGGCAACAGCATTACAACTAGCTACATGCAGTACATCTAACTGTGTGCAACGCACTTATTTCTCTCGAGTTGCTTTCGAAGCATATCTTCGATAGCTGTATCTTTCATTTTATATGTGCAGTTACTGCATGTCTACCAATCACTGTTTATGAACTTAGAGCGCAATCAGTACGTTTGATTTCCTTATACATTACATTTCTTAAAACTACCACGATCAAATATGATGCTCGATGAACTTTTTATGGTGCCAAGTCACCCCTGCAGAACCTAAATAGTGACGGAAACACCGTTTACCGCGACTACTGCGTTCTTTTCTATCACTGCAGTTGGAGCCACAGTAAACGTCGTTAAAATATTAGAGAGTGGCGAAAAGCTGTCTTTCACGCTCCTCCTTTGCATTCTGCTAAGGAATGCGCGAGATTAAATAAGATGAAATTTATTCTCACCACCTTGACGCTGAGGGCGTAAAAGTTGTTACGGCAAAAGTAGGCAGCATTGTTGTCGTTGTCCTTTTCATACGGCACACTTATGGACAGAAATGGGTCGTCGACCATCTCGACGCAGCCTTCAAATCTTGCATCCATGTGGACAGACCCTTCCTTTTGGCAGGGAGGGCGATCCACGCATTGCCGAGGAGCTCGACGATCGCTTCCGTGACAGCATGAATCGTGAGACCCACACTGGACCAGCTCGTCGCCATGTCCTCGTTGTTTGCGATGGCACCCTGGTAACTGCCGGTGGCGAAGAAGCGAAGGGCGCAAAGCACTTGTTGCTCGACCAAAAACAACAACAACGGACGGGGCTGTTCTCGAGCCCGTACGCCGCTTCTCCAAGTCTTGGTGAAGCTCCTCGCACAGCCATCGGACAATCTCCTTCGTCAGCCGGTAGCGCAGTCGAAACAATTTATCGGTCATCGCAAATCATCGCGGTACTCGCGGAATTCTCTTCCTGCCGCTCCAGCCACTACACGACAAAAGGCAGCGCCATTTTTCTTCTCTTATCTTGCGTTCTCTTGCGATGAAACCACAACTTCGGACCAGCCAGATTAAATAACAACCTTGTATTTTTACAGGCAAGCTTCATGTACAACACTTTATATATTACTAACCGAAACATGCTAGCAAAGTAATTTACGGAATGACATCTACTCGTATTTATGGGGACGAATTTTGGTTGCAGCGCGAACTTGGCACAGGGACACCAGAAGGAAGGCGACACACGCAGCGCTACTAGCAACACAATGTTTCAGGTAGCGCTGCGTGTGTCGTCTTCCTTCTCGTGTCCCTGTGCCAAGTTCGCGCTGCAGCCAAAATTAGTCATGACTTACCAACAAGCCCTATTCGCAAATCGTATGGGGGCGGCACATCGAACGAGCAACTCAATGTACAACAATATGGCGGCCAATTTTTGGGCACCATCGTTCTCACATTTTAAGCAGCAAATTGGGCGGGATGTAACGTCACGCAACGTCATATTGACGCTAAAAAGAGTGAGGTCCTGTGATGCAATGGGCACCATCAGTGCAATGTCCAATCGTGTTGCAGACATAGCGGCTCTTCGTCAAGCGAGCAGTAATTTCGATAATCGCAAGTTGACCGTACGCACAGCTTAGTGCCAGGTTTCGGTTTCGTTCTTCAACTCAAACGTTTATTTCTACATGATAGAGTACGGCAAAACGTTACTTCGGTAAAAATTAACTATTTTTGCGTGGAGGTCGTTCTGAGTTGGCGACGGCGGCGTCGTCAGCGCATGCCGGGTGTATCATCCATGGCGACTGACCGAGTGAAGGACGCAAGCTCGTGCTGAGGAAAGGAACCTGTAATCGCTTTATTGCATCGTATTTGAAGCCACACTGGGCAAGAAGGTTAGTGTGAACAGAAAGGGAAGCAAGATAGTAGAAAATGAAACACTGACACGTTTGTGCACAACACGGATGATAAAGGCGCGCACAAGCAGATATGATACATCCCTCTCGTCAACAAATAGTTTGCTTTAAGAAACGCTTCTGTGGTAAGAGGACGGTGAACGAGCGTCGGCGTCGTGTGGTGCTCGCGTGCGGTGCCGAATTTGAAGTGCGCGGGCTCCCCGTGATGATGATCGGCGTGCGGGGCCGATGAAGAAAGGCGCGCGTGGTGCGCGGGCCACGAAAAGGCAGCTCGAGCGAGGAGGAAGAAGGGTCTGGCCTGCGAAGACTGAGGACGAACTCGACGAGAGCGCATGAAGTTCTGGCTCCGTTCCGGCTTCGCCATCGTCGCGGCCTCCTGAGCTGGGCCTCGCCCCGGCTCCTGTGACCGGCCTACCGTCCTTGGCTCGGGTTTCGTCCCGGGCAGCTTTCCTACCGGGCCACACCCGGTGCCGTCCACTGGGCCACGCCCCGGTGCTCGTCTTCGACCTGGGAGCCTCGCCTGATGCTGTTCAGGGTGCCTCCAGGGCTGTTCTTGAGCCGGGGCCACGACCGGCGCTGTTCCGACACCCTGGCTACGTCACCGTGCTGACGTGCTGCCGTGGCCGTGCCAAGGTTCGCCGCAAGCCCGACCGCGTCGATTTCTTCGGACCCGCCGCCGCACCGCAAGACCGACGCCCGCAGACTGTGAGTGCGCGTGACTGAGGTTTTGTAAATAGGCTATATAGGATATGTTTATGCTCGTTGTGTACATGTTTGGTCTGACGTCCTGGTTCGTGTCATATTAAACTTCCCTGTGTCTCTTGGAGCGTACGTCGTTCGTCTGGCCAACCTGCGCCCACATTCAGACCCCCACAATTTTGGCGAGCCTGCCAGGATCGGCTTTACCATCTTGCCGAGTGCCAGACGGGCGAGGCGCACCAATGGATATAGAGAGGCTACACGCGATCGGAAAGGACATGGGTCTAACAGGTTCCGCACTACAGGAATGGGTTGATGCGGAGCGCGTTATTGAAAGGGACCTTCGCGTGCAAGTCCGCAACGAGCAGCGAGAGAGGATAGAACTGGAGGAGAGACGGCTACAAGCCGAGGAGCGCGTTCTGCAGCTGAAGCTGAAGCTACAAGAGCAGGCAACTAGTTCGAACGCGGGAGAAAGTGGGCGGCCGTGAGTGACGACGCAGCGTCACCAGCTGTAATGGATAGCTGTAGCCCGCACAAGCTGTTGCCACCCTTCAACGAGATGCGAGATGACCTCGACGCATATCTGCAGCGTTTTGAGCGCGTCGCGGTGTCTCAGGAGTGGCCTCGGAGCAAATGGGCCTTATCGCTCAGCTTGTGCCTGACGGGGAGGCTTTATCCGTCATTAGTCGACTTGACTCTGCTTCCGCCTCTGACTATGATCAGGTGAAGACAACACTGCTGTTAAGATTCCGGTATACCGCTGAAGGATACCGCGAGAAATTTCGTAAGGCGAGACCAGAGGACAAAGAGACGGGTCTGCAGTATGCTTCTCGAATAGCAGGTCATTTTGACCGTTGGATGGAACTTGCAAACGTCGAGAAAACGTATGACGCTCTTCGCGACGTAATGATTGCAGAACAGTTCATGAAGGGATGCTCTCCCACTCTTAGGGTATTTCTGAAGGAGCGGAATTGCAAGAAGTTGAACTCGTTAGCACAGAACGCTGATTGCTTCCTAGAAGCTCAAGATCTGTTCAATTTGGGCAAGGACAAGCTAATGAAGGAGAGCTCAGCAGATGCTCGTAAAACAGAGACCGCGAAGCGGCAGTTCAAGAGCCAGAGTCTGTGCTTCCTGTGCAATAAGTCAGGACACCGAGCGTCTGAATGTTGGTCTCGGACGAGAAATAACCAGTCAGCAACAGGCTGGTCGAGTGGCAAGAACGGTTCGTCTGCGGAGGCAACTAGAACCCAGGAAAGGCGGCTGGCGTCATGCATGTTGTCGCCCAAAGAAGTAGGCGGCACTGCTGTACCGGAGAAACCAGAGGATGGGTACGTCGTGCTTCAGAATGGGGAGACTATTCCAGTCGTGAATACCACGTCGACACCTACCCCAACTGCGGCTGACGTCGGAACTCTACCTGTGGCGAAAGGATTGCTCGAGGGCAAGACAGTATCTGTTCTTCGAGATACGGGATGCAACACCGTAGTAGTACGAGAAAGACTTGTCCCGGAAGAAAAGTTTACGGGTACCACAAGCCCTGTTTTCTTGCTCGATAGAACCGTGCACTACTTGCCAGAGGCAATAGTCTATCTGGACACGCCGTTCTTTACCGGTATCGTGCGAGCTAAATGCATGAAGAACCCGCTGTATGATGTCGTGCTAGGCAACATCGAAGGTGTCCGGTCTGCAGAGCAAGGATATTCGCACAATTCTCAGCAGCGTCGTGGGAGTCAGCAGGATAGCGGACCGGAGGTCGTCACCGAGCCCGCTAACTCGCCCGTGCACAGTATCGCGGACGATAAGCAAGGTGATGTCGGGAAGGGTTCACGGTACCTACCAGCAGCCGAAGAGACAACTTGCACGCCTCGTGGAACCGAAGATCAAGATCCACTCGTTGACAGCGCTGCAGCAGCAGAAGGGACACGCGCCACATCCTGTCTACCTGTTCTTAAAGCCACTGTCACAACCATGGATAAAACGACTCTCGAGGAATACCAAAGAAGTGACCCGTCATTACGGCGTTGTTACGAAAGCGTTGGTAAAAAGGTAATTGTAAATAATCAGGAAACACGCTACTTTCTTGCTGATGGAATATTATATCGGACACAAGCTACTGTCGGAGAAGGAACTCGAGCAACTGGTTGTGCCGAGACAGCTGCGAGAGACGGTGCTCAAGCTCGCCCACGAAGGAACCCTCGCCGGTCATCAAGGGATCTCCCGAACAACTGACCGCATCCTTGCCGAATTTTACTGGCCAGGAGTTCAATCGGAAACCAAGAGGTTTGTGAAGTCCTGCGACATCTGTCAGCGGACTGTCCCGCGCCATTTAGTCGGTCGAGCTCCGCTTGGTACCATGCCAGTCATTGAGACTCCGTTTTCTCGCGTGGGCATCGACATCGTCGGCCCTTTGTCACCGACCTCGTCCAAGGGCAACAGGTACATCCTAACCATGGTGGACTTTGCGACGAGGTATCCAGACGCCATTGCACTGCCTTCAATGGAAAGCAAGATCGTGGCAGAAGGACTAATGGAAATGCTGTCTCGAGTGGGATTACCGCGCGAAATAGTAAGTGACCGCGGGACAAGCTTCATGTCGTCGGTAATGAAGGAGTTCAGCCGACTACTATCAATTAGGCAATTACCGACAACCCCATATCATCCGATGGCCAATGGGTTAGTGGAGCGATTCAACGGCACGTTGAATCGAATGTGTCAGGAGTGCCCGAAGAATTGGGACCGCTACCTCGGCCCCTTCTCTTCGCTTATCGAGAGGTGCCACAAAAGAGTACTGGGTACTCGCCGTTCGAGTTACTCTACGGCCGGTACGTTCGTGGTCCCATGACGATTTTGAGAGACCTGTGGACGAACCCAAAGCTGGATGACGTGACCAAGTCGGCCTACGAATATATCATAGAATTGCGGGAACGACTCCAACAAACCTGCGAAATTGTGTCTCAGGACCTTGCGAAGGCACACGTTCGCCAGAAGCTATTATGATCGCAAGGCGAAGAAACGGGACTTATGCGTGGGGGACAAAGTTCTCGTGCTGCTGCCCGCGGATCACAACAAACTGATCCTCACATGGAAGGGCCCTTTTACTGTGATAGAGAAGAAGAGCCCATTGGATTATGCTGTCGACCTTGGTCACAGAACCACTGTCTTCCACATCAACATGCTCAAAAGGTATGAGCTGCGGAAGGCCACTGACATGTCCACGACGACAGCTGCTGCTGTGACGTCAATCAACCAAATGGAAACTGACAACGCGGAGAATTCACTTCATGCCCCACTCGTGCAAACGCAGAATTGGCGAGACGTGACTGTAGGCTCTAACCTTACTAAAGACCAGCGGAAACAAGTAGAGGAGTTGCTTGAAACATATCAAGACATATTCTCTGATTTGCCAGGAAAAACCGATGTGCTACAGTGCCGCCTCAAGCTAACGACGGATATACCCATCCATGTCAAGCAATATCCGATGCCATTCGCAGTTAAAGAAGCCGTGGAAAAAGAGATCCAAGAGATGTTGCGCTTAGGCATCATTGAAAAATCAACATCTGCTTATCAGGCACCGATTGTTGTCGTCAAGAAAAAGGACGGTACGATGCGCCTGTGCATTGACTTTCGACAGCTGAATAGTGTAGTCGTACCGGATTCGGAGCCGATACCGCGACCCGACATGATGTTCGCACAACTCACGGGACGTCAGTATTTTTCGAAATTCGACTTTACGAAAGGATACTGGCAGGTGCCGATGTCGAGCGCATCCAAAGAGTTTACAGCATTCCATGCGATTCGGGTGTACCAGTTCCGATTCATGCGTTCGCGCATTAAGACTGCACCCGCCGTATTTAATCGGCTGATGAGAGAGGTTGTTGGTGCCATCCCTCACGTTACTACTATATTTGACGAGTTCCGTCGCCACCAAAACTGGGAGGAACAGGCGACTTTACTTCCAATATTCGAGCGCGTACGAGCCGCCAATCTCACTGTAAAGCCCAAGAAAGTGAGGTAGGAATTCTGACGACAGTTTCCTTGGCCACGTGTAGGACAAGGCATGTTACCGCCAGTGAACGAAACATCGCAGAAAATTGCATCTGCCAAGCGGCGGGAAACTAAGAAAGAACTGTGCTTTTCTAGGCCTTACGGCTATATCGGGTTGTAACGAACTATGCGAGCTCGCCCATCCTCTCACAGAACTCACACGGAAAGGATGCCCAAATAAATTGATGGAGGGACATCCACCGCATGCATTTGAAAGACTCAAGGGGATGCTATCGCAACACCCTTATTAAGAGCACCCGATCTCGAGAACCCTAGTATTGCGCACTGACGCATCGCAAAAAGTGTGGGGCGTACTGCTGCAAGAGCAACAACGGACACTTACATCCAGTGTCCTACGCCAGCAGGAAAACTTCTACCACCGCGAAGCGGCATATTCGACCATCGAGCGCGAATGACTCGCCATGTGTGGGTGTCCAGAGTTCCATGTTACCTCGATGGTCGGCCTTCATCTTGCAGTCTGCACCACCACGCTCAGATACATCAACTCGGCTCGACAAGAAACAAACGGATACTCCGTTGGAGTTTAGCGTGATGGATATGACTTCCGCGTGGATTACATACGAGGCTCTGAAATGCGGTGCGACTATATGAGTCGAATGTCCAATGGTGTGAGTAGTCTGTCCCGTGCTGGACGAGTGGTGTAAAACCGCATTGCTTGTTCATTATTAGACACTTGGTACGCTGTGAGTGTATCCGCCGGCCTTGTCTTGCCGCCTCGCATCTTGAATGGGGGGAAGTGGTAAGAGGACGGTGAACGAGGGTCGGCGTCGTGGGTGCTCGGCGTGCGGTGTCCGAATTTGAAGTGCGCGTGCTCCCCGTGATGATGATCGGCGTGCGGGGCCGATGAAGAAAGGCGCGCGTGGTGCGCGGGCCACGAAAAGCAGCGAGCGAGGAGGAAGAAGGGGCTGGCCTGCGAAGACTGAGGACGAACTCGACGAGAGCGCATGAAGTTCTGGCTCCGTCCGGCTTAGCCATCGTCGCGGCCTACTGAGCTGGGCCTCCCCGGCTCCTGTGACGGCCTACGTCCTTGGCGGGTTTGTCCCGGGCAGCTATTCTACCGGGTCCACACCCGGGTGCCGTAACTGGGCCACGCCCCGGTGCTCGTCTTCGACTGGGAGCCTCGCCTGATGCTGTTCAGGGTGCCTCCAGAGGCGTTTCTTGAGCCGGGGCCACGACCGGCGCTGTTCCGACACCTGGCTACGTCACCGTGTGACGTGCTGCCGTGGCCGTGCCAAGGTTCGCCGCAAGCAGCCGACCGCGTCGATTTTTTCGGACCCGCCGCCGCACCGCAAGGACCGACGCCCGCAGCTGTGAGTGCTCGTGACTGAGGTTTTGTAATAGGCTATATAGGATATGTTTATGTCGTTGTGTACATGTTTGGTCTGACGTCCTGGTTCGTGTCATATTAACTTCCCTGTGTCTTGGGCGTACGTCGTTCGTATGGCCAACCTGCGCCCACATTCAGACCCCAAGCTTCACAGTCACTTGCCTAACTGTTGAAAGTTTCGCGTGTAGCTAAGCGTTCGGGTGGCTAACTTGCCGCTGGGATCTTCGGTAGATTGGCGAAGGTTGCCGCGATGCTGTCGCTTGCGGTGCCAGTTCGCGACGGCAATACCGTCGCTGACGGCGGTGCCACGTTCGCTGAGGCTGGTGTGCTTAACGAAGATGTGTTTGTCTTCTCGTCAGAGTTGTCGCATTTCATTTCTGATGGTTCGTGTTAGCAGATACTTTTTCGTCTTCAGCAATGTAGGCGGTTCGCGTACCATACTATTGTCTCCCGTCTTCACAAGAAAGGACTCGGCCTGCGTTATCACTGTGCCTTTTCGTGATGAACGCTCTTTATACGCACACGTCGTCGTTGAAGAGGCGAGAGAGATGGACGATAGCTGCTTGTGTGCTTGTGCTTCTTCACCTCCACTGTTGGCTGTTCCCGAAAAGTTAGGCAGTGGGGCCGCAGGTAGCGTTAAGCAGCTCTCCGGATAGTGGCCGTCTCAGGGGATTGCCCTGTAGCAGAATACCAAGCCAGAAGTCCTCGTAGCCTCAGAAGTTCTTTAGAATTCGTTTGACGATTGGAACCTTTTTCAGCTAGACCGTTCTGACCTTGGGAAGTACGGACTTGAGTGATGTGAAGGAAGCCGTACGCTTTCGAGAACTGAGTGAAGTAGCGGCTAAACTGGGGCCGTTATCCGTGCATACCTCGACGGGAATTCCATACCTTGAAAAAAATTGCCCTGAGCTTAGCGATGACCGCAGGGGAGTAGTTCCATGCAGAACTCTACTTCTGAGAAGTTAGACGTCGCACATACGCACAAGGTAGTGACTTCCTGCGTATGGAATATGTCGACTCCAATTCGAAACCATGCGCTAGTCGGCGTTGGACGCATCATTAGCGGCTCGGACGGTGGCTGTATGCATGCTTTCTAACACGGGGCATTTTCGAACAGGGCCTCAAGATCATTGTCGAGACTGGCCAGTATATCAGCCGTCTTGCTCTTGATTGCACTTAGTTATACCGAGAGACCCTCATGCACACGCTTTAGGATTTCAGGCTCATGCATGTAGGACACACTTTGCCCCTTTCAATACTATGCCCTTGATTACCGAGAGCTCAGAAGCCACGGGTTTAAGCTGGCCTGTGACGGATTTTCTTCCATTCTGCTGTAGGACAGCCTGAAGGTACGCGTCGAGGCGGTCTCACGCGCTATCGAGCTGCAGTCTTTTCACTCACGAGTGCTGCCACGATGCTGGTAGCGTGACTCGGCGTCGCCATTGTCCACGGCCGTCAAGTCGCCCGTGCCCGGTGCTCTCTGACAGCATGTCCGCAGCTCCATATGTTCTCCGGGAACAAAAATCAAGTTTGTAGTCATACTTCAGAAGTATTAAAAAGAAACGTTGTACCCTATGCGCATATCGACAATTGGCTTCTTGGAAATCAATGAGTGCTTGTGGTGCTTTTCAAGTAGCAGTGGACGGCCGTATGTAAAATTAGAGAACTCTCACAACAAATACCAGAGCAAGAGCCTCTTTCTCTTGGAATGCGTTGCTATGTGTCGTCAGAGATCTTCACGCGTCAGTACTGGCCTCCAACCGTCTTCGTGACTCTGCAAAAGGGCGGATCCAATACGTTCTGGAGGCTCTGAGGTACCTTAGTTTGCTTGCATGGGTCGAAAACGCAAGTAGCGGTTCTGGCCGAGTGCTTGCATATGGCCTCGAATCTTGATCATATTTGTGTGGTCCATTCAAACACTAGTCTTCCTGATCAGAGATCGCAAAGCAGCTTTTTTGGGGGTAACGCTGGCAAGTATTTATGAATAATTACCAGCCCAGCAACCTTTGTTACTGCGAGCTTGTTATCGGGCCTTGGCATCTGCACTAAACTGGCGACAGGTGGATTGGGCCGATTCCTTTGTCGCTGATGTATTGAACCGCAAGCCTGCGGACTGGCCGCTTGAGCGGCTACGAGACGTATGTCATGCTCCTCCTTGTCACTTCCCTAAATTAGCACGTCATCCACATACACGCGTACGCCTGGCATGCCCTCGAATACTCGTTTAGTGCCTTCTGAAATACTCGCTAGCCGACGATGCCGAACGGTAGCCGCAGGAAGCGGTCGCGACCAAATGGTGTTTGCAAACGTGCATATTTTTAACTAATGCTGGTCTAACTGAACCTGATGGAAGCCGGCGTT
Source organism: Rhipicephalus sanguineus (assembly GCF_013339695.2). NCBI lineage: Eukaryota > Metazoa > Arthropoda > Arachnida > Ixodida > Ixodidae > Rhipicephalus > Rhipicephalus sanguineus. Next base: position 203,760,269 of record NC_051180.1, read on the forward strand.
GGCGTCCAGCGGAGAGAAAAATTTCGCGCCTGCAGCTCAGCCTCCATATCTTCCCGACGGGGCATTTGATAATGTTCCCTCTTGAGAGATGAATTGCTTGCTCTCGGGTCCATGTAAACCCGTAGTTTGCCATATTTTTTCCGCACAATAACAAGAGGGCTTACCCAGTCCGTTGGCTCGCTGACTTTTGAATGATGTGCTCTGCTCCATGCGCGTCAACTGCTCCAGAAGTGGCTGCTGCAACGTCAAGGCAACCCTTCGCGCCGGCTGGATGGTGGGGACAGCGCCTTCTTGCACACTATCTTGTACTCGCGGTTGATGCGACCAGTTCCCTGGAAAAGCTGTGGAAATTCGTTACACTCTCGTTAACAGTGCATCTGCTACGGTGCCGACTTCTCGATGGAATAGACCAAGGCGTTCGCTTGCATTCAATTCTTCAGCATCCGGATTACCTTCCCTTTTTTTAGACTTGCAATCACGCTTGCTATCCAGGTTGAGCGTCTCTAAAAGCAGCTGAGTTCCCGCCGTCGTTGGTCAACAGTGTGTGAGTCCCTTCTGCAGACGCTGAAGCGCACTCGTACAACTAAAAATAGTACTAATGAAAACAGAAAACCGTAGCTGTTCCTTATACCATCGCATTTCCCATAATTTGAAAAATGTTATTTCGATGCACCACGTCAATGTTGTGTTTCAGCACAATGGAAACTAAAAAATTTGCTCTCTCGCTTCTAATGGTGGTCGCACACAGTGATCCAAGCGGCATGCCACTAAGTTCCCTGCATGTGCAGCGAACGTTGTGTACCGCGTTCCTTTGAGCTGCGATAAGGTGTACATAGGGCAAACGGGAGATGTTTCAATGAAAGGGCGAGAGAGCATAGTGTGTCAATCAAGAATAACGCTGGTGACCACCTTACGGAGCATTGTAAAAGGTGTGGTTGCATTCCGGAGTTTGCGCGCATTGCCTTCGTTCACACGACAGAACACAAAGGGAAATCGTAGAAGCATACCATATCCGCAAGTCCGGTGATAAGTGTATCAGTGTACTTTCTATAACACTCTGTGACAAGGAAGTCGCCTTCCTAGAAGGTTATCTGTAAGCTTCCTTTCCTTGGCGTAGCTGTTTTGGTTGCTGTTGTCCTTGTTACTAGGGCTGAGCGGATTATTTTTTAATTACTTCGTTTTGCACTGTTCTTCTGACGCAGTTCCTTGCTTAAGCATTGTCAATGACCTATTGTTGGTTTTCTTATCGTTTTTGACGCGACTCTTATGTGTTCAAGTTTTGTTTTGGAATTTTTATGCTACGGTTTAAAACTGTTCTTTTACTTACGCTGCTCTTGGGTAAGAATTTTTTAGTTCTGTTCACCATATGCGCAGAGCCTCTAGACCACAAAATATGTTTTTCGTTAATGGGGGGTAGTTTCTTTCCACTTTGTTAGGATGGTTCGTTGACGGCCTGTTTAGCCTAGATGGCGTGCTTCCTTATTGATTTCGATGTTAAGGCTTGGTGAGTGCGCATGCGTCTTTCTAGGTTTATTTTTTTAATGCAAGTGATTCATGGTATCTAATCTTGGACGTTTTCTATTACCTTTGAGCGGTAGGAAGCTGATTCAGCGTTGGTACACGGCCATGAAGTGGCTTTTCGGAGAGGTCTTGGCACTTTTGTTATCGGGTGATGAAAAAGATTGTAGATCCCTCCGTCATAGGATCGGAATAACACGAAAGTAAAGCGTGCCCTTACAGAATAATGTTTACTGACATTGATATAAGAGAGTGGCACAGGTATTGATGTCGGAGCTAGGCACCGTTAACCTGGATGCACCACTTTGACGATTGGTGGTACATCTCCATCCCGACGACTAACGTCCATGTTAAAAGATTAAACAACCCTTGTGGTAGCTGTAGTAGTTAACGGTGAAAGCGTAATCAGAGAACGAGGTGTGATAGCCAGAAGAGCGCCTCATATTGGACGCAGAACTTGGTCGCCATCCCGCGGCATGTTAGAATGTGATGAACACCATGGCCGGACTAGAAGCAAACGCAAAGCGCGTCGTGACTCCCTAGTAGCCTGGCCGCGCTTTTTCTCGGGGCGAGTGCGTGAGCGGAGAACGCGGTGTTACAGCCAGCTGAGGCAGGCGCGCGTCGCAGAGATATTTTAGGGGCGAAGCTCCTTAAAGCGGCACCCGTTCGTCCCTTGTAGTTGTCGTAGTCGTAGTGCGTAACCAGTCGTAACGCTAGTACCAGATCTTGACTCCAAGGTGGCGCCGGTGGGAGATTTTTCCTGTGCGTTATTGAACAATAAAAATTCGCAGCGTGCGCGTTAACTAAAAGCCCAATTCTTCTGTCTCTCATTCCCCATTAGCAGCTATGGCATGTTCCACTAGGAAACGTTAGTAGAAGTAGAAGTGCAAGTGTTAGCTAAAAGCCGACTTCTTCTGTCTCTCATTCCCATTAGCAGCCATTGTTTACCTCCAGGTAGTGCCTGGTGAGATTTCTCCTGCGCGTGATTAAACAATAAAATTTTGTTCAAAACGCAGTGATTGATGAAATAAACCAACGAAAGACGCCAGATGTTTTCTAAAAGCAAACGAAAGAACGCCAGATGTTTCTGTAGTAAAACGAAAAGACGCCAGCTGCTTAACGAAAGACGCCAGATGTTTTCTAAAGCAATGGTTTTCTAAACAATGAAATTCACAGCGTACATGTAAAATTAAAGTGAGCTGCAAGTCGTCATAACTCATCGAAACTTTAGTATAAACGCGCCCGATCTCATGTCGGTGATGATGTACTGGGCAGAATTCACGGAAGATTCACGGTTTACCGATGAACCTCCGCAGCTTCGCCCACTCATCATCATTCACTCCGTGGATATGCTGTGATTTTTTTGTTTGGATTAGCGTTATGTACAGTGAACTAGACCATGTATCCTAGTGGTGCGAACGGAGGAGCCTGGCAATGCAGCGGCTGAAACCGAACGCGTCTCCTCGCCGCATCCATTCCTATCCTGGGGAGGAGAATGAGCTACTACAGGAACTACAAAGCAAATACTTCAACCCAACACGGAAATGCCCACTCCGGCTAAATATGAAGGAGAAATCAATCCAGCTGTAGATAGCGATATAGACGAAGCTGATGTTAGAGCAGTCGTCATCAGATTAAACCACTGCCGCAGCGGGGGAAGACAGAATAACAAATAAAATGCTCCGAAATTTAGATGATCACTCGATGAGCCAAATTCCGCCTAGCTGGAAACATGCTACTGTCATTTTTATTCCGAAACCGGGCAAGAAGTTAGAATTGGGAAACCTTCGACCCATTTCTCTCACCTACTATTAGGCAAGGTCAGGGAGCATGTCATAATAACCCGACTCAACAATTACATTGAAAAGAGCACCTGCTACCTGACACCATAATCGGCTTCAGAGAGTGTCTATCAACAAGATATGCTTCAGCTGCAAAAGACATTCTTGACCCAGGCCTAGTACGAACCACTCGGACCATACCGGGCCTGGACGTCAGTAAAGCTTTTGACAATGTAGCACATCAGGCCATCTTGAATGGCTTATCCCTGTTGAATGTGGGCGAAAGAACGTTAGCCTACATTTCCGACTTTCTCAGAGAAAGAACGGCCACCATCCAACTGGGTGAAGTGCGAAGACAAAAGTTTACGCTAGGCACTAGAGGAACCCCGCAAGGTGCCGTCCTCTCGCCCCTACTCTTCAATATCACCATGATGACTTACCACAACAGCTAAACAGGATACCCATATCAACAGCCATATACGCGGACGATGTTACAATCTGGACAAACAGCGGCTCGGACGGTGCGATAAATGACGCGTTACAGGAGGCAGCCAACACTGTGCAAGAGTATATAGACACAACGGTTAAATGCTCCCCCTCGAAATCCGAACTCCTAATCATTAGAAATAAAGCCAAAAAGACGCCAGGCACGGACACCCAACAACAAGCACCGATAAAAATTATGTTGGAAGCGGTCCGGTTCCTCCGGTTCTGACCATTAGAGTGCTGGGCGTGCTTATCAACATAACACGAAAATACCATGGCCCTCACAAATTGCAGAACACCGCCAAACAAATTGGTGGACTGCTCAGGAGAGTGGCGAATAGACATAGAGAATGAAGGAGATGGACTTGTGTAGGCTCATTCAGGCCAACTTAATCAGCCGCTAGTCTACGCGTTCCCCTATTATCACCTCAGGAAATCAGACAAAGATAAATTGACGCTATAATTCGACAAGCGTACAAATGGGCCCTAGGTTTGCCTGTTTATACCAGCACCGAGAAGCTCCTCCAACTTGGAATGCATAACACCCTAGAGGAGCTGATCGAAGCACACAAACAGCACAAATAACACCACTCTCAGACATGATGACGGGACTACATATTCTGCATAACTGAAAATTCAACCCAAACCACCACGGGAGGCAGAGCACCACTACCCCTGCAATCAGACATCACCTACAGATCAAACCAATACCCAAAACACCCTGGCGGGCAGACACGACGCCAGGAGAAAAGCCAGAGCAGATAGGCTTAACGAAAAGCACAAGGAAGACCAAACCGCGGTCTTCGTCGATGCCGCAACCAGGGACACAACACATACACCTGAGTGCCGTGGACGGAGAACTTAAAATCGTAAATGTGGCTTCCACTAGAGCCGCATCAATCAAGGAGGCCGAAGAAATGGCCATAGCGCTGGCCATTATGAATCCAACTACCCACACTGTCCTTAGCGACTGTAAGAGCGCTATTCTCAGCTTGTAAGGGGAAGTGTGGGACTCAATACAGCCAGGGTCCTGAGAAACTTCAGTCAGAATGACAGAATCAAAATCAATCTGGTCTGTTCCTGCTCACTCAGGAAACCCGGTAACGAGGAGGCGCATAAAGTGGCCCGAGGGTTAGCAAACCGGGTCGCGCTGTCCTTGGAACCGGGCCCCCCGATGGGAGAGGCAGTGACCTCCTATAACGAACTTACAAATGTATAAAGATGACAGGAGATTATACCCCATACCGCACAGCAACCTCACGAGAGCGCAGGCCACTGTCCTCCGCCGAATTCAAACGAACACTCTAACCACTCCTCACCGCTTTGCGATATTCACAGGCGGGGAGGTTGACTCAACATGCAAAATTGCGACAAAAATGCCATAGCAAACCAAAGTTACATCCTCTGGGAATGCGAGGGCCTTGCCCCACCCAGAGAGCTTCTGCCAGCTCCCTCCGAAACGACATGGGAGACCTTAATACGGTCCCCCGACGAAAAACTGCAGAAAGCAGTCATTGCATGGGCAGAAGCGGTCACCGCAGACAATCGGCCAGCTCCAAAACCCTGAAATTTCTTTTGAATAAAGTTGTATCCTCCTCCTCCTCGCCGCAAGGATCGCGGCTGCACTTTTTTCTAGCGCTCCGATGCGTTCGCCTATAGGGACTCACTATGCGTTGCTCTTTTTGCTGCCGCGCCGCAGTTAATTTTTTTTACAAGCGTGCATTGCCGACAGCACTGCTCGGCGCCGCCGTTGAAGAAAGGTGAGACGCCGTGAGCTGGTGTATCACTGGCGTCTGGAATATGGTAGGTGCGCCTTAGTCGAAGCAGCTCCAATGAAATATAAAGAAAAATATAAGTATACGATAATAAATTATAACGATTCCAGTCACTACAGACGCCGTTTAGACATCGCCGTTTTACGCTAAACTAAAAGTGTCAATAATCCACGGCACCGCGCGGAACGCGGAGAAATACACTCAAGAACGCGCGCAAGCGCCTACAGCACAACGGGTGGTGCAACTAGAAAAAATGCACTATCGCCACCTGGATTTTAGGGGCGAAGCTCCTTAAAGCGGCACCCGTTCGTCCCTCGTAGTGCGTAACCAGTCGTAACGCTAGTACCAGATCTTGACCTCCAAGGTGGTGCCGGTGGAGATTTCTCCTGTGCGTTGTTGAACAATAAAAATTCGCAGCGTGCGCGTTAACTAAAACCGAATTCTTCTGTCTCTCATTCCCCATTAGCAGACATTGGCATGTTCTAGTAGGAAACGTTAGTAGAAGTAGAAGTGTCTAAAAGGCGACTTCTTCTGTCTCTCATTCCCATTAGCAGCCATTGTTTACCTCCAAGGTAGTGCCTGGTGAGATTTCTCCTGTGCGTGATTAAGCAATAATAATTTTGTTCAAAACGCCGTTGATTGATGAAATAAACCAACGAAAGACGCTAGATGTTTTCTAAAAGCAAAACGAAAAGCCCAGATGTTTCTAAAGCAAAACGAAAAGACGCCAGCTGCTTAACGAAAGACGCCAGATTTTCTACAGCAATGCTTTTCTAAACACTGAAAATTTACAGCGTACATGTAAAATTAAAGTGAGCTGCAAGTCGGCATAACGCTCATCGAACCTTTAGTGTAAACGCGGCCGATCTCACGTCGGTGATGATGTACTGGGCAGAATTCACGGAAGATTCAAGGTTACCGATGAACCTCCGCAGCTTCGCCCACTCATCATCATTCACTCCGGGATATCGCCTGAACCTCCCGATCGCGCCACTGGGAAGTTGGTTATAGTTCACTATAGCGGTGTGCTAAGGCATTGACAAAAATTGAACTTCTATGAAAACGCGCCGATGAGATGGACGTGTAATGCGTTGCAGATGCTAATCGCGGAGGTCACAGTAATACGAATTCCTTTTTTACCGCTCCCAGAGGGCAACACCACCCCGCTGACCGGGAGAGTGGTAGATATAAAAGGCGCGTTTGTAAAGCCTCTAGAGTCTGTGACCATGGCGCAATGGATAGTGTGCCCGGCATCTGTTGTTGCGGACCGAGCGGTCGTGGTTCGATGCCGGTTGACGGAACTTTCTAGATGCGAAGTATCTTATGGCGGAGTTCAATCCGGTGGTGGTGGTGGTGGTGTGCGGCGTGACCACCCTTACTGCGCATGCGCATACCCTCTCCACTCCCCATCACCATTACTCCTGTCCGCTTCCCCTCTCCTCCTTTCCCTCTCCACTCCCCTCTCCCCTTTCCCTCCCACCCCCTCCCCCTTTCCCTTTCCACTCTTCCTCTGAAACGCGGGCTAGACATGCCGAAATTTTCTCCTGCGCAACGCCACGATGAGCACCAGCGCATGCGCGCAGGTTATTGATATATGAGGAATAAAAGTGGTGCAAAGATGGAACCTTGAGGGACGCCTGATGTTACAGGGACAGGGCTTGACAGGTTGCTGTATACAGTGACAGACTGTGAACGATTGTTAAGAAATTCCGTTACCCATTGACGACAGCAGGTTGCAGGTTAAGACTCGAAACTTTAAGTAGCAGATGATTGTGAGGTACCTTGTCGAAGGCTTAGCATAGTCTGGGAAAATTGTGTCAGTTTGTATGTTCATGTCGAAGTTAAGATGTATATCATGCAGGAATATTGCCAGTTGTGTGTCGCAGAGAGGCCCTTTCGAAAGCCATGCTGTGAAGGATGAAAGAAATTATTAGAATCAAGGAAATACATGATGTGGGAGTAGATGACGTGTTCCAGATTTTACAGGAATGCTGGTTAGGGAGATGGGCGATAGTTTAATGGAGAGTTTTTATTGCCGGATTTGTAGACCGGAACAATCTTACCGATTTTCCAGTCATCTGGAATAACTGATGCGGAAAGTGATTGTGCAAAAATTAATGATAAATAGCATAAACTTCATGACCGGTGTTTTTCAATACCTTTGTATTTATTTCGTCTGTTCCAGCTGATAGCGAAAGTTTGAGGTTATTGATAATGCATGAAATTCCATATACGCTGAAATAAGGTTAGGCATAGAAGAAGTTATTGTACTTGGTGGTAAGGAAAGTGGTGCGTCCAGCTCTGATCTGAAAACGGCGGCAAAAGCAGAGTTGAACAATTCAGCACATTCGGCATCAGACAACGTTTCACCCGAATCACTGGAAATGACAAGATCCCCAGCGTCATCAGCGTCACCACCCTCCAGAATTGCTTTCGGATATGATAAGCTATTAGGTAGATCAACCTGGTAAATGTACGTTAAGCATGGCGTAGTGCAGTATATAGGCGTTTTCAGAAGCATAGTATCTACCCAGGCCTCCCTTCTCCCCGTCCTGGCAGTCGGGTAAAGACGCTTGTTATTTTCAAGACGCTTTAGAGTTTTGTAAACCAGGGCTTGTTCTGTTGGCGCCTAAAACAAGCACTAGAATACAATTTATCTGTCAGCTACCTTAGCTTGTCTTTTAAGCGTGTCCAATTGTCGTTAACTGAGTGATCGTGAAAGGTTGCCTCAAATACGGGAAAGAAATTGTGAAGTTCTTCATTTGTTTTTTCATAGTCGCCCTTATCATAGAGTCTTACAGTTTTCTTATACGTCTCGCGTTTTTGCAGGGTGTGTAAAAGTGGCAAGGATAACTTTATGGCCACTATTTTCTGGAAGGTAATGAATAAAGGATAGGCTCTCAGGTTTAGTAGCGAGTATCAAATCAAGAATGCTGGAAGATTGCGGTGTTACACGAGTTGGCTCAGTTACCAGTTGGGTTAAATTGATGTTAAGGCACAAATCAGCAAATTTACGTGCTCTGTCTGTCCTCAAAGTTCAATAAGGATCACGTCGTTCCAATCTGTTTGGGGAACGTTAAAGTCCCCGAAGAGAAGTATCTCAGCTTTTGGGTGCACCACTAGTAGATATTGATGGCAGTACTAAGTTCAAGGCAGAAATCATAGTTAGCATTGGGAGGTCTCTAACAGGCACCAAGAAGATTTTGTGTGGGGTTGCGTAAACGACTAGCCATAACATTTCTAGAACGGACGGGATATCGATTACTGAGCATGGCAGTTGCCGATCAATTGCTAGAAGCACACCACCACCACGTGTATCAACACGGTCTTTCCGATAAGCACTAAAATTGGTAAGTCGGCAATGACTTCAGCATCACTAATCTGAGAGGTAAGCGATGTTTCAGTTACTGCCAGTACATTGCCGCCAGATGATAACCAAGGTTCGATATGATGTCGCGTTTTGGAAGAGAATTGCGTATGTTAGTGTAAAGAACCGATATCATGGTTTTATTTTGAGACGTAATAATGGCGTTTCATTTGGTTTGCCACGGCGAGATGGTTGCTATGAAATTCCCTCATGGTAATTGAGGATTCATCAAATGTGTATCACTTTGAACCAACAATAGTGTCTTAAACCGGAGGGAGTAAGGCATTTTATTGTTTTCGCGAATGCAAGAAGTTGTTTCCTCGCATTACGAACCAAGGAGAGAAGTCTTCCCCAACACTGTAAGTCGCTGACTTATAGTGTTGGGAAGATTCTTTCGGATGTCGTGTTCTACCATCGAAAGAATCTTGCTCTTAGTTTTGCGAGACGAAAATTTTACAATTATAGGGCGACAGCTTTGCTGGTTATAGCGGCGAAGGCGACGCTTCACCTCTCCTGCGTCAACGTTTATCTGTAGTTTATCGCGGCAGAGGTCAATGACCAACTGCTCAGATTCGGCGAAGGTTTCCGAGCTGGAGGTGTCCGAAATGCCATAGAAAATTAGATTATCGCGACGACTGCGGTTTTCTGCATCATCGACACGGGATTCCAGCTCGACCATGCGCCGGGTCATATGGCCCGTAACGGTGCGTATTTCATCTACATCACTTCGTAAGGGAAGGAGTGTCTGACAGTGGCTTTCAAGGTTAGCTAATCGTGTGCCTAAGTCCGCGATTGTTTTGTCAGTGCGACTAGTTGGGCTTTCAGATCTCTACTTCAGCGATCATTTTCGTTTGACCAGCGGGACAGTTTCTGCAGTTCAAGAAGTAGACTATCGGAGTTGGCAGGACCGGGGTTACTCTCAATGTCGCGAGCACATAATATTAGTACACGGATTGCAGTTAACACATTCGGTAGCAATGGCAAGACAGCAGTGCAGGCTCGGCACTGCAGTAGGCAATAATTCCTTGATCTTTTTGCAAGAGCATACGATTCACCAACCTGCCTGATGTAAAGCAGAGGATTAGTCACTGCACCAGAGTACAGTCACCGAGCCCACAAAGCGCAGCCGACGGCTTCGCTTGATTTATATCCGACGGGGGATGCTGATGTCGCCGGCCCTGCGGTTTCCCATGGTCGACGAGGCACCAGGGGCAGCGGGGCGTGTCTTGAAGTGGTCGCGCCGTAGATCAGATGAGGATGGAAGTTGCCGATATCATCGCCGAATAGCGCGCGCTCTCGAAGAGCCTACATCGTGCCCTCGGTCAGTGAAGACCGCAACACTTGTAGCGTGATGCATTCGAGCATCTGCATAATGTAAAGCAGAGGATTACTGAACTGCACCAGAGCACAGTCACCGAGCCCACCATAAATGACAGATGCTTGAATGACAGATTGCGTGAAAGCCGTAATCTACTCCCGCAGGTACTGGTGGAAACTAATTACCTCTGCACTGCAAAGGCTGTGGTGGCGCTCCTGATTTCAATCAGTGAGTGTCATTGGCAAATGAAGAAATGATTAATTGAACGTGAAGTTTGTGAAGCCTTCAAAATAAGAAAAAAAACATGGCAAAGTGTTGTGTGAGTGATTGCTCAGTTTTCCTTACAGATAAAATATTCACGTTTTTAAATAGCGGGTGCACGTGTCGTTGATATTTTGGTGTTTCGTGGAAAGGGCTATTTGTACCACTCTGACAAGTTTCTTGGCATTGTACGTTAGTTGTGCAACTGTGACACGGCTCAGATAGCCTACAAGAGTATGAAGTCGGCATGTTGGTATTCATAACAGATCAGGCTGCGCAACATTTCACAACGGACAAGAGACGGGACAAAGACGAGCGTCCCTTATCTTGTCCTGTGTCAAATGTTGCGCGGCCTGATCAGTTATACAATACCAACATGCCGAACTGCATACTCTTGTAGGCTATCTGAGCCGTGTCACAGTTGCACAACTAACACTACAAAACCCAAGAGACGTGTCAGAGTGGTACAAATAGCCCATTTCCACGAAACACCAAAATATCAACGACACGTGCATCCGCTATCCTAGAAGCGCTTGTGTTGCTCTCCGTCGCATGTGTTCGCGTTGTTTCTTTTTGTTTTGTTCCCTCTTCCGATAATATGAACCAACTCGCCCAGCAAGCTGCATTTGTGATGTCCTGTTTCAGGCATTGTTGTGACAAATGGGCACCTAGATATACATAGTTGAATTTAGTCGATATAGAAAACGGACGATCGAAGGAAAGGCAGGAGATAACTCAGTTTGATATCCTGGCATGGAGCATCGCACGGAATGCAGGACAAAGCGGAGGAAACACAAGACATTACACTCCCCAGTTTAGTGTTTTGTCCCATTGTCATGTTCTGTGCTAGTTACATCACACGAACTTTATTGTGATCACCATCCGGTCCAACTGTCGACCTTGCTGAACCTGCCACCCTTCATTGGGGATCGTTTCTGTTCTGTTACAATATGTTATGCATTTCGCCTATTGTGATCGCCCCGCCCGGTGGTCTAGTGGTTATGGCGCTCAACTGCTAACACAAAGGTCGCGGGATCGAATCCCAGCCGCGGTGCCTGCATTTTCGATGGAGGCGAAAATGTTTGAGGTCCGTGTACTTAGGTTTAGGTGCACGTAATGGTGCATCCAGACGACGGGCCAAACCGCTCTTCTGGCCCGCGGCCTCGCCGTCACGTGGACCCTCCACTCCGGTTGGGGGAGTCCGTAGCTGGGCCGCGGATCGGGAGGGCCAACAATGCCGAAAATATTTTCAGGAACCATCCGTCCCCCTCCTCGCCTGCGGGCCGCGTGCTCGGAGGGGTGGGGTGTCAACAAGACAGGTTTTTTCTTCTTTTTCGGGTAGCCGAGTGCGCCGGCGGCTCTTCGAACTTGCGGTTTCTCTTTCAAAACGCGCGCGCTTGCATTGTCTCGGTTGGAACAGGACTCGGCCCGGAATTATTCCTCCCGTTTAGGACTGCACGTGTATCGCGCAAGCGGACGGGCCACTCGCGTTCCTACTGTCGCCGTGACTCAGCCCCGCGGGACGGTCCGTCGTCTGGATATACCATAAAGAACCACGGGTGGTCAAGTTTCCGGAGTCTCACTACGCGGCTCCCTCATATCATATCGTGGTTTCGGAAGTTAAACCCCACATAATAGTATTATTCGTCTATTGTTCTTTTCCTTTCTTCTTCATTAAAAAAGCTTAATCTTCATATGTTCCAGTTTTTAAACTGATTTTTTTCTAAATATATAATCTAAACAGCTCTTGCTATTTAGACAGCTGAGCAGTGTTGTATGTGTTAGTAGCTAAATACGTTACTCGTTACGCTACAGAAAAAAGGAGAACGCGTTACCGCCTTTACGTTACCCACAAATAAAGTGAACGCTTTACCGACAAAAAAGTATTGGACGTTACTTCTGCCTTTACTCCATGCATGGTCAGAATATTATTCAGTGCATCTTCGCAGCAGGCACCTGCAATAACAGCATTATCAAGTTCATATTTTTATTTCCACATAAAATTCGAGCCCAAGCAACAATTTTACCCGAAGTACTGATTTACCGAGAATTTTTGCCCAAATGCGCTGTACCTTCGCGGTACTATAGGGGCCTAAAGTTGCCTGTATAGTTACATGTGTGACTTCTGACTCTGGCACATGGGGAAAGCCATTCTTCGCTTTGGGACATTAGACAAAAAGTGATCAATTTCATCGCCAACGCTGTCTGCAAAGAAAAACATCAGTGAACAACTTTGCAGTAATTATGACGGCGTGCTTCTACTTACAAAACAAATGCTCAAATTTTGTAGCAATCACGAAATGCTTAAATGACATAAATCTGGGGGCAAAATATTTGCGCCCATGAACAATTCTTTTTTTTTCTATTTAACCTCTATAATTACGGCAAATATTGCTGCCGTACATGTGAAGCTGTTCAGGGTTTGCTTCGCTCGCTGAGGAATTCAATAACCACAAACGTAGTCGCAGTTGCAGATAGCAAGAAGTAAAACTCATTTTGAATACTAAGTATATTAACAGAGCTAAATTATTGCAGGGACAACTTCCTGTAACTACAAATTGCTGAATGTAAGCAACAGCTACATTTCAAAGCTGTCATCGGACAGCTTGACTCGATTCTTAGCAAATACGTCCGCACCTAGGCTAAATAGGAGCTCGACGAATGCGCTATGTGGTACTCGTGCATCCACTTACAGGAAGAGCTGGTGAAAGCGCGGAAAGTTATCCTTGAGCCGCCTCATTGCTATGTCATCAGGCACCAGTGGTGTCGAGACAGTCGCTCATCATCAGTTGTCGATGATGTCGAGAAGGCATTTCCGAAGTCATCCTCCGTTGTGTTGGAGCTAGCTCAGTTTAACACCGAGCCGTGATGTCCATAAGCCAACCATATCTCGACAGCTCGCTTTTGATGATTACGAGGACTGCACTTCGCTTCACTTCATCGACGATAAACGAGAACTTGAGCCTCGTAGCAAGATAGCCGAAAATATAGGAGATTCATTCAAGAAATTTCTCGCAATTGGCTCTCCATTTCAATTTCGCTCGCACAACAAAGGACCTCGCGCAGGTTCCCTTTGTCAACGTTTGGCGGGCCGACAGCAGTCGGTCCCGCAGGGACACAATAATGTCGGGGCGAGCTCTGGGATAGTGGCTCCTGCAAGACGAATGAACTTTGGGTAAACTCCAGCGATAACTGGAATAAAAAGTAAGGAGCAACGCGACAGCTCACGTTACTGAAAAATGGTAACGTAAGTATGTTACCCCTTACAGTTCTGAAATAGTAACGAGTACGTTACTAAGTTACTGAAAAAAAGTACCCGTTACCGGTAGCGCCGTTACTTGTAACGCGTTACGTCCAACACTGCTGCTGAGCAATATAAGCGATTGCTTCCATCCGCATCGAATCAAAGCCCTTGTACAATAAGATTAACCCGTCTATCTCCATTCCTACTCCCCCGCCCTTCCCCAGTAAAGCGCCCCTGTTCCTCGACTAGCTTTCGCAGTAATACTTACTGTTATTCCAATACCGACTCTCCGCACTTCTTATTACACTCTAAAACTGGTAAAGGTATCGCAAGAGTAAAAAATCACAGCATATCCACGGAGTGAATGATGATGAGTGGGCGAAGCTGCGGAGGTTCATCGGTAAACCGTGAATCTTCCGTGAATTCTGCCCAGTACATCATCACCGACGTGAGATCGGGCGCGTTTATACTAAAGGTTCGATGAGTTATGACGACTTGCAGCTCACTTTAATTTTACATGTGCGCTGTGAATTTTCATTGTTTAGAAAACCATTGCTTAGAAAACATCTGGCGTCTTTCGTTAAGCAGCTGGCGTCTTTTCGGTTTGCTTTAGAAACATCTGGCGTTCTTTCGTTTTGCTTTTACAAAACATCTGGCGTCTTTCGTTGGTTTATTTCATCAATCAACGGCGTTTTGAACAAAATTTTTATTGTTTAATCACGCACAGGAGAAATCTCACCAGGCACTACCTTGGAGGTAAACAATGGCTGCTAATAGGAATGAGAGACAGAAGAAGTCGGCTTTTAGCTAACACTTACACTTCTACTTCTACTAACGTTTCCTACTGGAACATGCCAATGGCTGCTAATGGGGAATGAGAGACAGAAGAATTCGGCTTTTAGTTAACGCGCACGCTGCGAATTTTTTATTGTTCAGCAACGCACAGGAAAAATATCCCACCGGCACCACCTTGGAGGTCAAAGCGTAAGACTGGTTACG
>NC_051180.1:203775117-203841791 GCF_013339695.2 Rhipicephalus sanguineus
GAGTACATTTACAGTGCAAACGTAAAGACGCACCACAAAGAAAGAAACGACACACACAGCGCTGTGTTTCTGGTGCGTCTTTACGTTTGCGCTGTAAATGTACCTCTAGGATTATGAACCAACTAGGCCCAAAAATTGTTTACTCAAGGAGAAGCACTTTACTGTTTGAGGCAAGCCGGGCTGCCTTAGAACGCGTAGTTATAAAGCGATATCTGTAACGATAAGAACAATGTACATGCTGCGGGGAACTAAGGAACGATGGAACATGTACTGATGTAATGTGGCGATATTCACCCAGGTATACGTGTGGGCACGAGTCTACAGGAAGCCTTGGTTTTAGGGACAATAATGGAAGCTGAACACGTCCGCGATAGAAATAAGTAAGAGACGGTTAGAGTATGGTGGCAGAAAAGTAGAGATAAAGTACAAAAATACATAATGGAGAGAAATAAGGTCATTCTGCCTTAAGAGGCAGAGAGATGGACCGTTAGATTTATATTTTGGTATAATACCATAGATTTAATCAATGTAGATAAGGTATTAGGCCAACGTAAAACAAGGAAGGTTCTTTTTTTTTTCTTCGAGCCTGGTGGCAGACTGTCACCGCCACGTTATAAAGGGACGCTCATAGATCCATCCATCCATCCAGACTCAGAATCTGAGGGTCGCTGGTTCGAACCTCGCTTACGCGTGTTTTTTTTTAAATGCGAAGCATTTCTTACGAACCTCTGGCACTTTGAGCGTTTCTAGCTATCTATCTATCTATCTATCTATCTATCTATCTATCTATCTCTATCCATCCGCCTACGCTGGGCGCTCTCATGATCGCCTCCTTAACTTGGAAAGGATTTGACGAATAGACTGCCGGGTCATGACATAAATAACGTTAAAATCCCGTCGTGTACGTCGTCAAACCCTTTCCACTAGACACGTGTGGCACATACCCTTTACCCCGGCCGCGGTGAACGGGTATGCGCCAAAGGTGATGACAGTTTATTCTACGGGAACGG
Organism: Rhipicephalus sanguineus; assembly: GCF_013339695.2. NCBI lineage: Eukaryota > Metazoa > Arthropoda > Arachnida > Ixodida > Ixodidae > Rhipicephalus > Rhipicephalus sanguineus. The sequence continues at coordinate 203,776,128 of NC_051180.1, forward strand.
CGAGAACAGACATTGGTAACTTAAATGCTAGAGAGTTAAGTAAAACCAACTCGGCAGCGTTGACAGAACGATTGGAAATAATGAAAATTAGGATCCCAGCAGGAATCGAACCCAAGCACTCTGCGTGGCAATCAGGTATTCTACCACTGAGCCACGCCAGGTCTATAAATTGGTTGGAAAAGCAGCCTACGCAGGCGTAATATCGGTGCAACGTCAATTTTGGTTGTGGTGCTGACTATCTCAGCCTCGACGGCCTATGCCTCACCAACGTGAAAGGTGGCTTCAAGTTCCGACATGTCGCCGGCTCTGTCGACAGACAATTTGTCGACAAAATGACCGAGGAATCCACGAATTTCAACAGCTCTACTATACCACATATTTCAATACATATGGAACCCTCTCACCACGGTCACGACCTGATTCTATAACAAGTCATGACCAGGTGGGTGCTCACTGATCACGGTGATGATGCCCTTGTTCAAGAACTGTCAAGAACTCTTGCACGCATGCACACGGGTTCGTGAAACGTGCGTGCGTTCTCGGACACGTATAAGCACTACATATCAGCTTACCGCTTGTGGTGTTGGTAATACCCACGTTGTCATTGGCAGCGTTACCCAACCGTAAACAACTGCTTATAAAACACATATGCAACTCCTCCACATATATAAGTGTGCGTATGAAATACATACAAATCTATAGCCTCATTTTGTAACGTGTCGCTCAGCAAAAAAAGTTACGCGACAGTCACCTACCCGCCGCATGCTTCGCATAACATCGACTCCCACGGTACGTGGGATGTGCCGAATTTTTTTTCTGAAGTCTTTTTTTTTGTCGCAGTGCTCGTTAATATGTCATCATTACGATCTACGCACGAAAATTGTCAAAAGCAATTTTAAGGCCCAATTTTGGCCCGAGTTCTGCTATTTCTTTCTTGAGGTGTACTGCTACTCCTTTCGGAGGGCTCCAGCTACTCTGCTTCAGCAAGAGTTATGTTACTCGGTGAGGTGGAGTACTATGACCCTTTCTGGGGCATTACTATACTCTGCCTCAAGAAGAGGTGATTTACTCTGGAAAGAGAGTTAAATATGGGACAAGAATATGCTCTCCCAAAGAGAGTGCCCAGCACTCTCTTAGTTCTTAGAGTGTACTGTTAAAAGCACGCCTCATAAACACACTTTGTTTGAGAGGGAGTGGACTCGTCAGCCAGCATATGTCGACAGTCCTCGCCAAAAACCACCGTTGGCGCTGTCACTGACCCGGATTCGCCTAAGTACAGTGAACTCGAAAGGTACTTGACATTCCCGTTTATCTTGAATCCAACACTACCTTTCCACATTATTGGTAGGGCTTCACAACTTTTTGTGGTCCAGTGATTTAACTTGAAGCGGCAGGCGAATCAACTGAGGTGTGTTCGTGCACCTAGTGGGCAGAATTAAGAAAGAACCGAGCCTTTACTGGTGGCAGAAGATTCCAAACAAAGTTAGGTTCACGGAAAACAAAAAATTTAATGGAACCTAAATGGTGCGCCGATCGCGCCGAGAGAATACGTCGGCGGCGGCGCGCCGACGTCTCGGCACACACCTCTGCAGGCACCGTGTCCACGACCGAGGCGGTTGCGCCATCTAGTCGCCCTGAGGTGTATTTACATTGGCGAGAGGATACAGTATCCTGAATGCACTCCGCCAGACTCCGCCACGGGGCCCGCGGAGGCTGCGCGCTCTTTGGTTCGTATGTCAAGTAAATACCTACGTTAGAGTGACTAACAAGGAGAGTGTCCAAAGCGCCGGCTCCCGCGTGGGCCTCTTGCGCTGAACTGCCGCACCACGCCGCTGCTGCACCGGACCCGTGGGCTTTCTGCGTTCGGGAAGCACGCGTAAAGTGAGGGGCTCTGCTACGCGCTGTAGTTTTAAAGACGATAGTCTTTCTTGGGGAACTCAAACGCAGAAATTTTGGTATGCCTGTCTGTCTGTCACCCGAATCCCGATTCAGCCACACGGCTATAGTTGAACCACTTGCTTACCGCCCACCCATCTTGTACTGGTATGGCTGTTCATACTTGTGAACGTTGTGGATTAAAATTAAATATTACGCATATCTCAGGCGTAAGATCACTAGGTAAGTATTAAGTGATATGTTCCTTTAATAGAAAATACATAAATACGCAATTCTAAACACATTAGTTTCTTAAGCTGCGCTGAAAATGCTATATGCGCGCCGACAAACGCCCTCTGGCACGGAGGAAGGAAACCCTCTGCACAAGCTCAATGTTCCCGACGTATTCCCAGATGGCATCCATATCTCACGCAGCGCCTCCTCTATCGTCTTTAGGCGGCATTTGCAGCGGAGCACGCAGATACGCGGCCAATTTTTTGCGCTGATTTTACACACAAGCTCTTGAAGTCTATTTAATTTTAATAAGGCAGTGCGTCATGGAGCTTACCCGTCTTTAGGCGTTTTTCTTTTCCTGGGGCAATCAAAGAAGGCAAAAAAAGAGAAAAATTCTCACAGCTTGCACGAAATCACGTAAGGCTGGGCCACAGCAGAACTGGTGGGTACCTAGCTCTTGCTGGCTTGGCAAGGCTTTTACCCCCTCACCTGTCTCTTTCCGAGCTCTTTGCTATACTATACCAATATGCAATAATGGCTATGCTTGCTCTCTTTTTATTTTTATTTTTTGGCCTGTGTCCTTCTTTTGCTTTCCCTCTATGCCTGTAGGCACCCCTCGACCATAACAGCTCTGCTATAAATCTCCTATAGTGCGTATGTGCCACAGAAATTGGGCAAATCCCATTGCTCACCACATTGGTCCACTAAAAATTAGCAAGAGCACACACGTGTTGCGAACACTGATTAGGGTTAACACATCTCGAGCTAGTTGGTTGGTCACGACTTGGCGAAAACAGCGCACGCTTGACGAGGGCGGACAGAGGGAACAGCGCTTGTGCCCTGTGTGGAGTGATATACCCATAGAGCCAATGGGGACGTTTTTCCGGCGACGGTGGCGGTACCTGAGAGCAGGGGCACTTGACTGGATTGCTAAAACCAGCTCAAAGCGAGTCAATCCAAATAAAAAAAGATTGGCCGCGTATCTGCGGGCTTCGCTGCAAATGTTATCTAACTTTTTAGTTTATTTCTTATTTATTTATTTGTTTGACAATACATGATGGTCGTGGTGCAGGAGACTAAAGGCGACATTGTGAGTCGCCTGACTAGGCCTCAAGCACCACCCTGTACATTCGTCACACAACGCAACTGATTTGAAAAAAAAAAAGAAATGCATGAGTACAACAATATTTTGATTAACGGGGAAAAAAGAACTTGTAGTAACATAATATAACAAGACAACGAAAATAGATAACAGAATGCACTGGTATCATTACAAAGCACATGTAAACGAAAGAGAGCAGTAGTTATACAAATATAAATATAAATACCGGTGTTCTAATGGGAACATCTATGCAGACATTCACACATGACAAAACCAGGTATATAATACTAATATACGATATAAATTAGCCACGTAAATTGAACGGCTCAAGTTATGAGCAAAATACAGCAACTATTTATGTCCAAGGAAGTACACTTTCGATATCTTTCTGAAAGTGGACGTGGAAGAAGAAACCTGTTACTATTTATTTATTTATTTGTAAATACTGCCAATCCCAAAGGGATCATAGCAGGAGGGCATATACAGTAGTTGAATACAAAATAACACAAATTGTGATACAATGGAAACAACAAATAATTACAAAGAAAGTGCAACACAAGAGCGATTAGTGGTATGTGCATATGAAGAAAATAGGCTCGCATAATAAGGCCATAGTCAAGGGAAGGAAAAAAAAGAAACATGAAAAAAAAAGAAAAACATTTTGAGACCATGGTGTAAGCATTTTAACATAGTAGAGCTTTAGCGCGAGGCGACAAATGCATCCTGTGGGGCTTCAGGTATTGGAAAAGAAAAAAAATAAGAGCAGAAAATGCATTAAGAAAAAAAAAACAGGTGACAGGTGCAGTTTCATACATCAATAGGAGGGTGGAAAGACAGAACTATCTAACAGGGTTCAAGGTTCGCTTTCAAGTGCAGTTAAGAACTGTGTTAGTGATGTGCTTTCTATGATATGTAGGGAAAGGTTATTCCATTCTCTTATGGTCAATGGAAAAAAATGAATTTTTGAAACAGGCGGTATGGGAGGTGTATTCAGTGAGCATCTGCGTATGGTTATGTCTTGTAGGGCGTGTTGTAAGCTTGTGATGAAGTTTGTGGCATCAATATTTACTTTGTTATGCGTAAGTAAGTACATAAATTTCAGTCTAGCTATTCTGGCTCGGCGCTGAAGAGTATGGTTACTACTTGCGGATGGATGTTTAACAAATGAGGGATTTGCCATTTTAACAGTTGCTGACCATAGGCAGTCCTCGTGTTTGGCTTTAAAAAAAGCAGAATGACTGAAGTTGTAGTTTCGAATAGTGTTTGTGTAGGTTGCAAAAAATCGCTTAGTGTCATTCTTGTACTACGTAAATATAAGCTCAGCGAGATGCTGGCGTTATATCTCACGAATGCTAAAAATGTGGTCTGATGAAAAACAAGAGGATACGTGCTCATAGTATGACAGGTTGTGAATGAAACGAACAGCTCTTTATTTTTGCATAAGATACAGTGGCGAACTAAAGTGGCGGCAGCTCGAGCTCGAGGCGCGGAATGACAGTGCAGTCAAGTAAGCTTGCGTTTCACTCGGGGGGTGTTGACGTTTCAGCTATGCACATGCTTATTGCAGGAGAACAGGAGGAGGGCCGTTCGATTTGGCGACGCACGTTTCGGTGGACGACGCCCGCATCGTTACAAGTATGCGCGTCGACCCCGTCTTGGGCTTCGGTGGCCCTTCGTTCCCAGGGCCCGCGGCGTCCTGAAGCGCTGCCGATAGTATAGAGATAAGGAGCTGCACAGCATTGCAAGTATTAATAACGCCCCTTCTGTTTCTTCTGTCTTTTTTGTTGCGGTGGCTGTTCCGCGTCTAGTTTATCTTAAGTAATGTGCCAACTAGCCCAACAGCCAGCTGAGTTATTTATAACGTCTCCGATGCGCGAAGTATCTTCCTGAACTGTCGTGATCATTAGGATGGTGCTATATGTGTTGTTGAGGATGCGTAAGGACTACTGTAAGTAAAAGTGACAATCGTGTAAATATACATAAGCAGAAGAAATAAGAGTTAGGTTTCAGGACCTCGCGTTACGCGCGATCAGGTGAATCTGAAAGATAAAGTCTAGGCGAATCTCAGTCCACAGAAGTGATGCATCTCCGAAGGTGTTAACTGTGGAAGGTACTTCCACGTTGCTTACAACATATGGATAAGAAGTGCATATTGGCCACAGATAAAAAATGGGAATTGTAGTATTTCACGCTGTTGATGTTACATTGGACTGGCAGCACCAACAAGTGCACAAACTGCATTCAAAGAGATGTCTTTTATGCAGATGTTCTTGTTTCAAAACTGGCTGGTACAATTTTAGAGGCATGCTTTGAACTGAAGCAAGACTGATAGTTGGGCTAGTTGGTGATACATTACGGGCGGTAACAGCGCACATACTCCGGGACGGATAGAAGGGAACACAAACAAGCGCTGACTCTCAACTGAAGGTTTATTGCAACAAACAAATAATTTGAACACTTGCGATAAACATATAGAACATGCCCAGAGGGGCCAGCGAGGGACCTTCTCTACGTCATTAACAGACTTAAGGCTGCGAGTGACTGCGCAGGCACGACAAAAATGTTTGTCAAACAAACATGTTACTGATTATTATTTCTTCTTTTTCATGCAATGATACCGATGTTTGACTAACGCAGGACTCCCCTTCTTTTTTGATATAGAAGGCTTCTACCAGTTCTCTTGTCATCTGATCACTACGTTTGAAGAGCACTGTCGTTTCATTGTACAAAGGCGTACACCCACACGTGTTGCAGTGCGAAGGCAGATTCGCGTACGTGCAGGACTTGAAGGATCCGGAGTGTTCTTTTAATCGTGTATAGAGACAGCGCCCCGTTTGCCCGATATACGCTTTTTTACATGTTAAGGGAATTCTGTACACTACCTCTAGTGCACAGGGTATTGAAGCGTCCCTGTGTTTCACACCGCACCTATTTTGGCTAGAGCTATTTCTATCATGTTTTTTTCTTCACAATAGGGCACAATTTTCCTAATTTGTTTCCTGCTGAAAATATTAGCTGTACGTCGTACCTAGATGCCACACTTTTTTGTCCATGGGCTAATCTATGCTTGTAGGGCATGGTGGCACATTTCTTTGACCTCTCTTGTTTTTCAACACTTTTTTCTTCCTTCTTGATCTGACGTATCAGACCTTCGCAAACAGAAGTGATGACAGGTGTCGGGAAGCCGGCTGCCTGAAGGCACACACCTGTTCACAGAAGCTTTGTTCCACTTGGTGCCTGCACGATTTCTGAATCGCCGCCCCGAGGGTAGACGTAGGGATGCCCTTCTTCACTATTTTTGAATGACCAGATTTGTAACTAAGCAATGGCTTAACTGATCTAGGGTTATACGCCCAACAAGGGTGGTGGTTGGCAAAAGTTATCTTTATGTCTAGGAACTGTAAGGCATGCTGTGAAGGCATTGCGCTCGTGAATTTTAGCCCTATCCCCGTTTCTTGAAAACCTGCAGGGCCCTTTCAACGCTCATGAGCTCTTCATTTTCGGACACAACTATTAGGTAATCGTCCACGTAACGGGCGACACGAACCACATTCCCCTCCAACTTCTCTTCTAGTTGGGAATCAACTTTCCCGAGAAAAATGTCGCTGAGATCTGGTGCCACTCTAGACCCAATACAGACACCCGCTTTTTGGACCATCGTTTTCCCTTCCCAAACAATGAAGGTTGATTGCAAATAGAACATAAATACCTCTAGAAACGTGTCTATCTTCAAACCGCATTCGTTTTGGAACTTTTGCTCGTCGTTATCCTCTGTGATACATTCCTTCACACACTTCATGAACTCCCGCTGTGGAACGGAATAATAGAGATCTACTACGTCTACACTGAATGCCGTGCATCCATCTAACTTTGCACAACGTAATTCTTCAACGATTACTTGCGAATTCTTTACTAAGAATGGATCCTGCACTTTTAGTTTTTGTAGTTGCTTCTGCAAAAAGGCTAAAACATTCAATTGCCACGTGCCTCTTTCGGAAACTATAGTGCGAAAAGGCTGCTCCGGTTTATGTGTTTTTATCGTGAAGAAAGGTTCCAGATGGAACCCCTGAACTTTTGCTACGCTCCTAGACAAACGTTCCAGGTTCATTTCATGCAGGAGGTTCTTTGCACTTTCCTTAACTTTTTTCGGGTCTCCTTTTACTACCCGGAAGTTTTCATTAGGGCTACAGACGCTTTTTCAGAAAACTGTCCCTCAGTCATCAGTACAAAAAACCCTTCCTTATCCGCGGTTAACAACTTTAAATTTCTTTCTTTCAAGGATTCGGCAAGAGGTAGTAACCGTATACTTTTCTTCTGCGTCTCTTTTTGACTACGCATAATAACATGCGCACATTCAAACACACCTAGTCCTCTCATCGTCCGTAACCATGCTTAGAAACATTCCTTGTAAGGCTACCTTTTCCACCGCGCTGAGCCTCGGTTCCACGCAGAACTTTGGGCCGAGCTTGAGTGGGTCCAGGTGCTCCTCCGGTATCGTTGTACCGGCGAGGTTCAAGACTTTACCCGCAGGATTTGTCCTCCCGTTGCATTTCGGTGCTCGTGGTCTGGCTGTCACCCATAGGAACTCAGTCACAGAATTACTGGTTCTACACCACTCGCCGTATCTTCTTTTCCCTTCTCTTCTTTTACATTGTAGTACGCAGGTTGTCCTAAGGCAGTCCTTAAGCAGTCTTGTCTGGCTCCATAATTCAGACCTCCAAATTCGAAACATCCGCTTCGTGTGTCCTACCGCTGGTCGCATCCCCCCGCACATGGCCATTAGTTGCTCTGGGCAACTCCCATGGCGCAAGTGCCACGACATCACTCTTGCGCGACATTCGCACTTGGCTATTCTTGCCACCAAGAAGGCTGGGTCTTGAAATACGTTAGGACGAAGAAAAGGAGCCCTTGTACAAGAAATGAACTGAAGCAAGAGTGATAGTTGGGGTAGTTGGTGATACATGGGCGGGTAACAGCGCACACACTCACCGGCGGTAGAAGGGAACACAAACAGCTGAAGGTTTATTGCACGAAAAAAGTTAAGGAAACACTCACCGGACGGATAGAAGGAACCTTTCTTTACGAACACAGTTTCGCCGCAACAAGCGCTGACTCTCAACTGAAGGTTTATTGCAAAGGCGGCCGAAGCAGCGCAACAAAGGAGACCCGATCGTCTGCTTTTTCGTTTAGCGGCGTCCCTTGCTCGAAAGTTGAGCGCGGACAAGGAAACAACCCCTTCCCCTCACCACCAAAAAGCGGAAAGAACCTCCTGCAGGACTTTTTAAATGCGCCCGTCGTGAACCTGGAACGTTTGTCTAGGAGCGTAGCAAAGGTTCAGCGGTTACATCTGGAACCTTTCTTTACGATAAAAAAAAGTCACAGTTTCGCCAAAATTTTATATATTATTGCTGATGAGTGGAAAGAAGAAGGGCGAAGAACCACAAAAATCAATGAATGCGATAGGAAGAAACAAAATATATTAAAGTTAATGCTATATGTTTTTGCTTCTGCTCAGGTATTTTTAGAAGTGAGGTTTTTAAAAAAACCTCGTCAATGGATACTCTCAGTTTGAACAGCACTCCTGTTGCAAAGGCGGCCGAAGCAGCGAACGAAACTATCGTGCTTCAAGTGTCGAGCTGTGACACTTGATAGTTCGCGCTCATCGTCTGCTTTTTCGTTTAGCGGCGTCCCTTGCTCGAGTGACTTTCGTACGCTCCGTAACATGAGCGCGGACACCACGGTGAAACCTTGAAACAACCCTCTTCCCCTCACCACCAGAAAACCGCGCGAGCAGACAGCGGAAGGGCAAGGTTCTCCTTGCGCAAATATAAGAAGCGAGCGAGCTCGCCGACGACTTTTAAATGCGCCCGTCGTGCTCCTAGCGCCATCTCGCTGGTAATAAAGAAACGCTTATAAGCGCCGGCCGTCTATGAGTCTGTCCAGCGGTAAAGGGTGTGTATATAACGCTCGCCGTTAGCTACGAAGATGATCTGTGTTTCGTGGCGTAGCGGTTAGCGCCACTCGCTGCGGAGCAAGAGGTCCCTGGTTCGATTCCGCGCTTCGGAAGCATTTTTCTGAATTATTTTCTTTGGGGCTTTTTATATATATATAGAAAAGGAGCCCTAGGTATAGGTATATATATATATATATATATATATATATATATATATATATTATATTTCCTGTGGTTATGGCGGCAAAACAAAATATCTCTTCTTTCCCTATGCAATAATATATAAAATTTTGAAATAAATATACGGTGCTATATATTAAGATATAATATATATATATATATATATAGATATATATATATATGTATATATATATGATATTTATATTATATAATATACGGCGACGGCGACGGCGAAATTCAGCCGAGACTGTCCATATAATTGCTATCGCAATAAACCACATAAACCGGAGCAGCCTTTTCGCACTATAGTTTCCGAAAGAGGCACGTAGCAATTGAATGTTTCAGCCTTTTTGCAGAAGCAACTACAAAAACTAAAAGTGCAGGATCCATTCTTAGTAAAGAATTCGCACGTAATCGTTGAAGAATTACGTCGTGCAAAGTTAGATGGATGCACGGCATTCAGTGTAGACGTAGTAGATCTATATTATTCCCTTCCACAGCGGGAGTTAATTGAAGTGTGTGAAGGAATGTATCACAGAGGATACGACGAGCAAATAGTTCCAATACGAATGCGGTTGAAGGTGGACACGTTTCTAGAGTTATTGATGTTCTATTTGCAATCACCCTTCATTGTATTGGGAAGGGAAACGATGGTCCAAAAAGCGGGGGGTCTGTATTGGGTCTAGGGTGGCACCAGTTCTCAGCGACATTTTTCTCGGGAAAGTTGATTCCCAACTAGAAAAGCAAGTTGGAGGGGAATGTGGTTCGTGTCGCCCGTTACGTGGACGATTACTTAATAGTTGTGTCCAAAAATGAAGACCTCATGAGTGTTGAAAAAGGCCCTGCAGGTTTTTCAGAAACGGGGATGGGGCTAAAATTCACCGAGCGAAAATGCCTTCACAGCATGCCTTACAGTTCCTAGACATAAAGATAACTTTTGCCGACCACCATCCTTTTTGGGCTATAACCCTAGATCAGTTAAGCCATTGCTTAGTTACAAATCTGGTCATTCAAAAATAGTGAAGAAGGGCATCGCTACGTCTACCCTCGGGGCGGCGATTCAGAAATCGTGCAGGCACCAAGTTGAACAAAGCTTCTCTGAACAGGTGTGTCGGCCTTCAGGCAGGCCGGCTTACAGACACCTGTCATCACTTCTGTTTGCGAAGGTATGATACGTCAAATCAAGAAGGGAGAAAAAAGTGTTGAAAAACAAGAGAGGTCAAAGAAATGTGCCACCATGCCCTACAAGCATAGATTAGCCCATGGATTAAAAAATGTGGCACCAAGGTACGACGTACAGGTACTACTCTCAGCAGGAAACAAATTAGGATAATTGTGCCCTATGGTGAACAAAAATCATGATAGAAAAGCTCTAGCCAAATAAGTGCGGCGTGAAACACAGGGACGCCTCAATACCCTGTGCACTAGGGGTAGTGTACAGAATTCCCTTAACATGTAAAAAAGCGTATATCGGGCAAACGGGGCGCTTGTGTCTATAGGGACCCAAGCTCAAGTTTGCGGCGCGACGACAGCGCCGCGCCAGCCGCGCTGCGGCTCTGTCGGACAACACTGAACCGTCGCGCGGCCGACTCAGCCCCTTTCACAGTAGCGGTAGCGCACGTGCGCTCGCGTTCTTCTCTCGGTGCGGGTAACTGTGGGGCCGTCAGCTCGGCACGTTGAACCGAGAGGCTTGCTGTGCGAAGCTGCGCATTTCCACGATGGCAGAAGCGACCCCGCGGAAGCGCAAGCGTGGTCCGAAGTATTGCGGTTTAGTGGCCAGCCACAACAGTGCAGACAAGGCACACGATTCACGTGTTAAACTGTATCGGTTCCCGGGCGTGTCGCACGAGAAATAAAGGCGGCAAGCGTGGATAGCTGACAGCGCTGTCTCGCCTTCTATTTTGGCTGTCTGAGTTCATCGCTTTCGTTCGTTCCGACTACCTGAATCGGTAAGTAACAGGGCGCATGCACGCAGTGACTACAGTAATGATTACTCGCTGTCTTCTCGCATTGTTAAAGTCCAGTTACGGTTGTAGGTGAAGCAACTTTGTGTTTTGATTCCCCGTGCTCGTGAGACCTACCCGTCGTTGTTGAACGTTCACATTCGCGTTATACCGTTAGCGTTGCGCGGTTGGTTGAATTCAACTGAACTCCGCACATTGTCAGAAGTTCGGCGCCTGCATTTCACGCGTCGGGAAGGCTGCTTTATCACGCCGGAACGGACGTCTGTGCATTTTCAGCAAGCTTTGACATCGTTCTGCAGGTTTGCTTTGTTTTTGTCACTTTATTGGGGTGATATATATTTATGCCGCTAAATATAACTGGCACTTCATACATGCTTTGCAATTGCAACCCTGAATTAACCACCTTCTGACTTTGTGCGATTTTCTAGCCGCGTTCACGCAACAGGGTTTATACGCCTGTCAAGTCGGTATCATAAAAAGAGACTGCTAGCATGACGCGAGAGCCGAAAAAACGAGGCGAGCAGTTCATCTTGCTTCACAGTGGTTGAAGCTCAGCTAGCTGCCTCGCGTCTTAATCGGCGGGTGATTCTCCAGCGGCACGGAGGACTTGACTCTAACCTTCTCAGAAAGCAGTGCCATGGCCGTATAATCTTTTTTTCGCACGCCGCAAACGTTTGTTCACGAAAGTACACGGCTGCTACTGTAAGCATGCCATATCAAAACAACAATCATATGATTCGTAGTCCACGCCACAGAACATCGATAGCGTGTACGGCTTCATTTCGGAGTGCATGTGGACCATTATTCATCTTCAACGTGACAGAGTGAGACTTACCTCGAGGTATACGTCCTACACGGCGTAATCGCGACTTGGGAAATGCATTTCGCTTTGAGTCGGGCGTGGTTGTCGTCGATCGTCTGCTCTTCACCGTTAACGTGATTGACGAGCTTTCCTCATTTTATCAAGTTCGCTTTGCGGAAGTGCCAGTCAAGCTTGAAGATCCTTTTGAAGCCGCACTGCACGCGGTACATCGTGAGACGCCGCAAGTGCACCGCGAGAGCTCTGCACGTGCACGGAAGCGAGCGGCAACGCGGTGGCGAGAAGGGAAAGCGCTCGCTGATCACGCCCCAGTTTCTCTTTTTCTGCCAGAGATGGCGCTGCCTGTCAAGAGCAGCAGCGCCGCTAAGCGTTGCTTGGGAAGCCTATACACTATTAAAAGAACACTCCGGATCCTTCAAGTCCTGCACGTACGCGAATCTGCCTTCGCACTGCAACACGTGTGGGTGTACGCCTTTGTACAATGAAACGACAGTGCTCTTCAAATATAGTGATCAGATGACAAGAGAACTGGTAGAAGCCTTCTATATCAAAAAAGGAGGGGAGTCCTGCGTTAGTCAAACATCGGTATCATTGCATGAAAAAGAAGAAATATTAATCAGTAGCATGTTTGTTTGACAAACATTTTTGTCGCGCCTGCGCAGTCACTCGCAGCCTTAAGTCTGTTAATGACGTAGACAAGGTCCCTCGCTGGCCCCTCTGCGCATGTTCTATATGTTTATCGCAAGTGTTCAAATTATTTGTTTGTTGCAATAAACCTTCAGTTGAGAGTCAGCGCTTGTTTGTGTTCCCTTCTATTCAGAATGGCTGTCAGTTGGGCTTGTTGGTTCATGATCTTGAGGGTTGAATCGCGCAAACGAGACAGGGACTAAAAGAAGAGATGACAACACACAGAGCGCAAACTACCAACAAAAGTTTATTTCCTGAGCACACAGTTTTTTTTTATGCACCACTTTTGCGCCACCAGGTGAGTACAACAATCAACTTCTTAGAAACGCGAGCTCTTTGCCAGATAAGTTAACAGACGGCGTGCTGACGCATTCGGGACCTAATCTAACAATGTTCTCAGCTTCGATAATTTCTCTCGTCAATTTATCCTTCTGCGATGCGACAATTGTACATGCGCTGAAGACAGGTTGGCACCCACATGTCTTGCAGTGAATCGCAAGCCATCCGTCATGTCCATTTTTTACATTGTTGTTATGTTCCCTAAGTCTGTCATTAATACACCTTCCGGTTTGACCTATATATATCTTACCACACGAAATTGGAATCCGATACACAACATTACTCTTGCAAGGAACATAGGTGACTTTGTGTTTCTTAGTGCATGCATTAGATTTCATATTGCTACTATTGCGGTGGCATAGGCTCAGGAGTTTGCGCGGGGCTGAAAAAAACTACTTTTACTTTGGAACGTTCCGCCACTTTTTTCAAATTGTGTGAAATCTTGTGGAAGTACGGTATGACGGCAACTTTTTTCGCGTTAGTTTTTGAGGGCTCCTCAGTTGAGGGCGTCTGGCGATGCTTTCTGAGCAAAGTTTCAGCTACAGAGGATTGCACACTTAATGGATAACCTGCTTCAGATAGCCGGTCGGACTGGTGCTCAAAACTAACCGCAACTTCATGTTCGCATGACTTTGATAAAGCATTATGAAAGCAAAGCTTTACGATTGATCTCTTTACTAATTTGGAGTGTGCCGAGTTGTATGGAAGGACCGGTTTATCACATCGAGGTTCATAGCGCCAACAGAAATGATCTGTGTGGAAGGTGAACACGATGTCAAGGAACTTGATCACATTGTTATCAGGCATTTCATGCGTGAGAGTTAGGGGCTTAAAGCTATCTTTAAAACAAGAAAGAATGTCTAACGCGTATGACTGGTTACCTACGGGGTCGTTGTCAAACAGGATGAGATAGTCGTCTACAAATCTGTGAACCATGATGATGTTGAGATTACGTAGACTTTCCGCCACCGCTTTGTCAATTTTAGCTAAAAAGATATCACTGAGAATGGGAGCAATGCATGATCCGATACAAATGCCTTATCTTTGGATGAATGGCTTGCCTTCCCATGAAATGAAAGTGGTCTTCAGGTAAGAGGATAAAAGTTCTAAAAAACTGCGCACTGGTACGCCGCACAAACCCTGAAAACGCGTACTGCCGTACAGGTCAATGCACTCTTCCACAGCAATTATTAGTTGGTCATGAGGAATGAAGTAATACAAGTCTTTAACATCTATCGAAAAGCCATACACAGCCCTATTAGCCAAGGGTACAATAGACTGCAAGACTTCCTCTGAAGTTCTAACAATGAAGGGATCATTAATTACCAGTTCTTTCAGGTGGCCCTGTAAGAACATAGAAATGCTTTTCTGCCACGTATCCCGCTCGGAGATAATCACACGAAAAGGTGTGTGAGGCTTATGTGTCTTCGCACTGAAAAACACATTAAGCAAGTTCTGTTTACTGTTATTAATGCCAGTAACAACACGAGAAAGGTTTAAATTCTTGCATAGTGGTGCATAAAAAAAACTGTGTGCTCAGGAAATAAACTTTTGTTGGTAGTTTGCACTCTGTGTGTTGTCATCTCTTCTTTTAGTCCCTGTCTCGTTTGCGCGATTCAACCCTCAAGCCCTTCTATTCGTCCCGTTAGTGTGTGCGCTGCTACCGCCCATAATGTATCACCAACTAGCCCAACTATCAGTCTTGCTTCAGTTCATTTCTTCTACAAGGGCTCTTTTTCTTCGTCCTAACGTATTTCAAGACCCAGCCTTCTTGGTGGCAAGAATAGCCAATTGCAAATGTCGCGCAAGAGTGATGTCGTGGCACTTGCGCCATGGGACATGCCCAGAAGAACTAATGGCAATGTGCGGGGGGATGCGACCAGCGGTAGGACACACGAAGCCGATGTGCCGAATTTGGAGGTCTGAATTATGGAGCCAGACAAGACTGCTTAAGGACTGCCTTAGGACAACCTGCGTACTGCAATGTGGAAGAAGAGAATGGAAAAGAAGATACGGCGAGTGGTGTAGAACCAGTAATTCCGTGACTGAGTTCCTATGAGTGATGGCCAGACCACGAGCACCGAAATGCAACGGGAGGGCAAATCCTGTGGGCAAAGTCTTGAACCTCGCCGGCACAACGATACCGGAGGAGCACCTGGACACACTCAAGCTCGGCCCAAAGTTCTGCGTGGAA
The DNA here is from genome assembly GCF_013339695.2 of Rhipicephalus sanguineus. Lineage (NCBI taxonomy): Eukaryota > Metazoa > Arthropoda > Arachnida > Ixodida > Ixodidae > Rhipicephalus > Rhipicephalus sanguineus. The sequence continues at coordinate 203,791,476 of NC_051180.1, forward strand.
CCGAGGCTCAGCGCGGTGGAAAAGGTAGCCTTAACAAGGAATGTTTCTAAGCATGTTACGGACGATGAGAAGACTAGGTGTGTGCCTGAATGTGCACATGTTATTATGCGTAGCCAAAAACAGACACAGAAGAAAAGTATACGGTTACTACCTCTTGCCGAATCCTTGAAAGAAAGAAATTTAAAGTTGTTAACCGCGGATAAGGAAGGATTTTTTGTACTGATGACTGAGGGACAGTTTTCTGAAAAAGCGTCTGTAGCCCTAATGAAAAACTTCCGGGTTAAGGAAAGCGCAAAGAACTTCCTGCAGGAAATGAACCTTGAACGTTTGTCTAGGAGCGTAGCAAAAGTTCAGGGGTTACATCTGGAACCTTTCTTTACGATAAAAACACATAAACCGGAGCAGCCTTTTCGCACTATAGTTTCCGAAAGAGGCACGTGGCAATTGAATGTTTCAGCCTTTTTGCAGAAGCAACTACAAAAACTAAAAGTGCAGCATCCATTCTTAGTAAAGAATTCGCAAGTAATCGTTGAAGAATTACGTTGTGCAAAGTTAGATGGATGCACGGCATTCAGTGTAGACGTAGTAGATCTCTATTATTCCGTTCCACAGCGGGAGTTCATGAAGTGTGTGAAGGAATGTATCACAGAGGATAATGACGAGCAAAAGTTCCAAAACGAATGCGGTTTGAAGATGGACACGTTTCTAGAGGTATTTATGTTCTATTTGCAATCAACCTTCATTGTTTGGGAAGGGAAAACGATGGTCCAAAAAGCGGGGGTCTGTATTGGGTATAGAGTGGCACCAGATCTCAGCGACATTTTTCTCGGGAAAGTTGATTCCCAACTAGAAGAGAAGTTGGTGGGGAATGTGGTTCGTGTCGCCCGTTACGTGGACGATTACCTAATAGTTGTGTCCAAAAATGAAGAGCTCATGAGTGTTGAAAAGGCCCTGCAGGTTTTTCAAGAAACGGGGATGGGGCTAAAATTCACGAGCGAAATGCCTTCACAGCATGCCTTACAGTTCCTAGACATAAAGATAACTTTTGCCAACCACCACCCTTGTTGGGCGTATAACCCTAGATCAGTTAAGCCATTGCTTAGTTAGAAATCTGGTCATTCAAAAATAGTGAAGAAGGGCATCGCTGCGTCTACCCTCGGGGCGGCGATTCAGAAATCGTGCAGGCACCAAGTGGAACAAAGCTTCTCTGAACAGGAGTGTCGCCTTCAGGCAGCCGGCTTCCCGACACCTGTCACCACTTCTGTTTGCGAAGGTCTGATACGTCAGATCAAGAAGGGAGAAAAAAGTGTTGAAAAACAAGAGAGGTCAAAGAAATGTGCCACCATGCCCTACAAGCATAGATTAGCCCATGGACTAAAAAATGTGGCATCAAGGTACGACGTACAGGTACTATTCTCAGCAGGAAACAAACTAGGAAAATTGTGCTCTATGGTGAACAAAAAAACATGATAGAAAAAGCTCTAGCCAAAATAAGTGCGGTGTGAAACACAGGGACGCTTGAATACCCTGTGCACTAGGGGTAGTGTACAGAATTCTCTTAACATGTAAAAAAGCGTATATCGGGCAAACGGGGCGCTGTCTCTATACACGATTAAAAGAACACTCCGGATCCTTCAAGTCCTGCACGTACGCGAATCTGCCTTCGCACTGCAACACCTGTGGGTGTACGCCTTTGTACAATCAAACGACAATGCTCTTCAAACATAGTGATCAGATGACAAGAGAACTGGTAGAAGCCTTCTATATCAAAAAAGAAGGGGAGTCCTGCGTTAGTCAAACATCGGTATCATTGCATGAAAAAGAAGAAATAATAATCAGTAGCATGTTTGTTTGACAAACATTTTTGTCGCGCCTGCGCAGTCACTCGCAGCCTTAAGTCTGTTAATGACGTAGACAAGGTCCCTCGCTGGCCGCTCTGCGCATGTTCTATATGTTTCTCGCAAGTGTTCAAATTATTTGTTTGTTGCAATAAACCTTCAGTTGAGAGTCAGCGCTTGTTTGTGTTCCCTTCTATCCGTCCCGTGAGTGTGTGCGCTGTTACCGCCCATAAGGCATCCTTTGTTGTTGTTGGCAGCAGTGAATGATAAGACAATGATGTAAGCAATGAGACAACTTGACTGCTTTTTATTATTGCTATGATGATGAATTGACTCACAATGATGAAGTGACAGAAGAAGATCAATTGACTCACAATACATTCTGAAATATCACGTATTACTCTTGCATGTAAACTTTTATAGTCCACCAGAGAAACCAGGACAGAAAGTAGCTACACAGTGCTGTGCCCACGTTGACCCTTTCGGTACTGGTTCGTTTTGTGCCTATAAGCGTTTACATAGATTACCAACCACAGCAAGCTTGTGCTCTTGCATGTACGAGTGGCTACTACATGAATAGAGCTTTTTTACACACCTGCCAGACTCGTACAGTCATCACGCGGGTTCGCGTTGTGGATAAAGTGCTGAAAATAATGCTCTTGAATGGCATTCAATGTTGCATGCACTGCTGCAAAATAACACAGGCTGTTTACAGAGTCACTATGGTCTCAACAAACTAGTCCTGCTATGATTTGCGGCAGAAGCTGAGCATGCTTTTGCCTAACTGCTTGGTACAATTAGCATGCTCTCAATGAACGAACACAATGAAGCTTTTGTCAGAATACAATTCCTGCAAGAACACAAGTACAGGGGATAGATATAGGATCGAACACAGTGCAAGTGGCTACTTTGTCGTGAGAAAAAGCAAGAGCTTCTTGTGTTTCACGTTTCTGTGCACACCTCGCAGGAATGTAAACCCCATTACATCGAGTCATGCCCAGCTGTGAACCACTACAGAGCGTGATCCTGCCTTTGTCTACCCGCCTGGCACATGTCTACTGCAGCCGTATCGTCGCTATTTTTGTTGTAAAGGTCCGCATCTTCTCATTCGAGTTCTTCAGTGCAAGGGATGTCGTCTGGCTCAGGCAGCTGCTGCCAAACACCGAGGTTGTGAAGCACGACACAAACTGCAATGAGCTTCGACGTGAAGAGTGGGCCATAGTACAGTGTTCTGTACCTCTGCGAGCACCCAAAGTGGGCCTTGAGGGCTCCAGTGCACCGTTATACAACGCACCACAGTGAAGAGTGGGTGCGGTGGAATCGGACGGCAGAGGATCCTGCAGGATGTGCTCCAGGGATGGGGTTAAGCAGCCAAGGTTGAAGCGAGTATGCACTATCACCTGTGGAGGACAGTGTACCAATTAGCATAATATGAATGTATACATGAACATGTACTATTCCTTTCTCACTTCTTTTAACTTATTCGAAGACATCGTGTCACTGATATGCACTGCTTTCTTTTTTTTTACAGCTAGACATATTGACAGAATTGCTTGTCTGGTTAGGTTACCTAATTACGACTTTTGAAAGGCTCCAACGAAAAAATGGCTTTATTTCCACGTGGTTTGGAATCAACTCAATTCCTTCGTCAGGAGGAATGACAACGAAGCTACTGAACTGCAACTTTTAACTTCTTTCATAGAAAAGAAGAGGCGAGTGACAGAAGGCGCATCTACTTTGGTGGTAAGGGTGTTGTGCTTTCTTTTGTTTGCATGGGACTGATGTGCGGCTGCAGACGGTTAGCACACTCAAGGCTTGGTTTCCCTTAAATTTTTTTGTGCTTAGGCCATGAATGAAAAGTGACCGGAGGTTTCTTTTGGAACCGTTTGAGTTGTTTTTTAGTGCTTTTTATGAACCATGACTGAAATACCTTTGAGTTGTCAGTTGACTTATTTTATTCCTATAAAACACATGGCTGTGCTTGCTTATTTGCATTTTTATACAAGTTGTCCTTTCTACACATAATTGTATTTATGAATGTACAACATCGATGGCAGTTGTATTTGATGTATTCTTTTTTTAACGTAGCCTGAGAGTGTAGCGTTTTCTGTATCATCACATGCTTACTATTTATTATTTCACCACTTTATAATAAAGGATCATACAATGTCTTCATGAAACTTTATATCATGCTTGACCTTTCTATTGCACTAGTAGTCTTTCCCATGACCATAGAAAGACAAGTTGCAATTATACACTGAGAGCAAGTCAGATTATTGTGTGCCGCTTCGGGTCTCAGTATGACTTGTTTTCTCAAATGTGTGCATTAGAGAATTTTCATTCAAGGGAACACGACTGCCACTAAAGTAGATAGTGTTCGACCAGGGTAGCTGCCAGTAAGAACATACGGGGCAGAAATTTGGACAAAGAGACTTGAGTAGTTAAGAACCATGCAGCGTGTAATAAAATTACCATGAATAATGTTTTTGCTACACTAAGACACCACACAAGCATTCTCACGCTCGCATACCAAGCAGCTATTCACCAACCTGGCCACGGCGTCCACTGCCCAGTCCTCGCTCACGGTGCATGTCTTCCACATAAAGGCGTCGTGCACGGGCCCCGAGTGCGAGGGCAGTCATCGGCAAGATTGACCACATACCTGCAGAGTGTTGTTTGCATTGGAAGGAAGTCGGCAACAGCAATACAAACAGCTACATGCAGAACAACTGTAACTGTGTGGTCCAACGCACTTATTTCTCTCGAGTTACTGAATACTTAATACAATGTATGTTCTACTGAATACTTAATACAATGTATGTTCTACCATTTTCATTTCTGCTGTTAAGTAGTGTTATTTTTTTTCTACCATTATAATAAGGTCCCCCTACAGTGTTTACACTATGGGACCTTTTTCTGTACTAAAATGTTTTATTCTGTATATGTACTAAATATTGAATAAACTTCAACTTCAACTTCAACTTCAACTTTCGGAACGCAGCTTCGACAGCTGTATCTTTCATTTCATATGTGGCAGTTACTGCATGTCTGCATATCGCTGTTTATTAAATTAGAGCGCAATCAGCACGTTTGATTTCCTCTCATGCATTATTTTTTTTAAAAGCTGCCACGATCAAATATGAAGCTCGATGAACTGAAGCTCGATGAAGCTAATGGTGTCAAGTCACCCCTGCCAAAACTAAACAGTGACGGAAACTCTGTTTACCGCGACTACTGCGTTCTTTTCTATTACTGCAGTTGGAGCCACGGCAAATGTCGTTAAAATACTGGAGAGCGGCGAAAAGCTGTCTTTCACGTTCCTCCTTTGCATTCTATTAACGGCATGTGCGAGATTCAATAAGATGAAATTTGTTCTCACCACCATGACATGAGGGCGTAAAAGTTCTTGCGGCAAAAGTAAGCAGCCTTGTTGCCATCGTCCTTTTCATACGGCGCACTTATGCACACGAACGTGTCGTCGACCACCTCAACGCAGCCTTCAAATCTTGCATCTATGTGGACAAATCCTTTCTTTTGGCAGGGAGGGCGATCCACTCATTGCCGAGGCGCTCGACGATCGCTTCCATGACAGCATGAATCGTGAGACCCAGACTGGACTAGCTCGTCGCCACGTCCTCGTTCTTCGCGATCGAATCGTGGTAACTGCCGGTGGCGAACAAGCGAAGGGCGCAAAGCACTTGTAGCTCCACAAAAACAACAACAACAGTCGGGGCTGTTCTCGTGCCCGTACGCCGCCTCTCCAGGTACTGGCGAAGCTCCCCGCACAGCCATCACACAATGTCCTTCGTCAGCCGGCACCGCAGTTGAAACAATTAATCGGCCATCACAAAAACATCCCGGTACTAGCGGAATTCTCTTTCTTCCTGCAGCTCCAGCCACTACACGACAAAGGGCAGCGCCATTTTGCTTCGCTAATCTAGCGTTCTCTTGCGGCGAGAACCGCAACTTCGAACAGGCGAAATTAAACAATAACCTTTTATTTTTACAAGCAAGCTTCATGTACAACACTTTATAATATTATTAACCGAAAACATGCTTCTTAAGTAACTCACGGAATATGTGCACATACGTATGTGAGGCTGCACATCGAATAAGCAACTCAATTTACAACAATATGGCGGCCACTTTTGGGCACTTCATCCTTCTCACATTTTAAGCTGCAAATTTGGCAGGTTGCAACGTCACGCAACGTCATGTTGACGCTACAAAGATTGAGGTCCTGTGACGCAATGGGCGCCATAAGTTCAATGTCCAATCGCGTTGCAGACATGGTGGCTCTTCGTTAAGCGAGCAGTAGTTTCGATAAACCGCAAGTAGACCGTAGGCCCAGCTTAGTACCATAGTTCGGTTTCGTTGTTCAACCCAAACCTTTATTTCTACACGGCAGGGTACGGCGAAGCGTTACTTCGGAAAAAATTAACTATTTTTTGTCACGTTACGTCATCCCGGATTCCTGTGTCGTAACGCCATTGCAGTGCCACAATGCGAACGACCTCGCGTGACCAATCAAATCAGCAACATGGCGGAATTTGACAACGTGGCGGATTTTGACCATGTCCAGAATAGCACCCCAAGTGTCCCAAGAAAGACTATCGTCTTTAGAAATCAATGTGACCGCGCCAGTTTGCGGTCGCTTGCTCGCTCGTTGCGCTCGTGGTGGAGACGGCCCCTCGGCCGCTACGTCGGCTCAAACGTTTTGCATACTGGTGACTAATTGCTTTTGCGCTGTCCTCCCGCGTTATTGTCGATTTACTTACATGATGTGTGTATTTATTTTTCTGCTTCATCGTAGCCGCTGCGGTAGCACGACGAGTGGTGGCGAACGGCGACGTCGTGGCTGTTTAGCAACCGCTCTCGGCGTTCGCTCGAGAAGCAAAAAGCGCAAATAATTTTCTTCGCATGACATTTTATTCAAGCCAACGTCAATAACTACACGCTTAGGCAATAGTAGGGCTATAATATCAGTGATAACCGGTCAAAAAAATAAAAACTTCGAAGTACTACTGTGGTAGTAAATTCCAATGCGCACACCGAACACGCGCACAATATAAATACGATACGAAAATGGATAGTACAATCGCCTAAGTAGGGTAAGCATATAAAGAAACGCTGGATCAGAGTACATATGTGTACAGACATAGGATTTGTGCAGATTGAGAGTAATAGCATGAAGCGGAACATTTCTCGCGCTTTGAAATACATCTCAATGAAACATTTTGTTGAAATGGTTGGGTCGTACTGTGCAAAAGGTAATGACGCAACGTAAGCCAAAGAAAAGAAGTACAGAAAAAACGCCTTTTTATGTGCCTCTTCATTTTCTTTAGCCTGTGTTTCCTGATTACTTTTTGCACAGCATTGAAAAAACATAACTAAGAGGGCGCCAGCCGAGGGTCCCACCCTTTGGCTCATGTAGACGAACCCATGGTGCATAAGTAGATTAACGTCATAATATGCCGCAGTGCTAGGGCGCATTATATCATGAAGGCACTGCGACAAATCTACCGTTCGGGGCGGCTATCCGTAGTCATGTTTTCCTCCAGATGGATGTGTAACAAGCAGGCTCACGTGATTTGAACAGGACGTGTGTGATGCCTTAAGTTTTAAATAATAAAGGGACAAATATGCAAGAAAAGGTGGTCTAGACACAGTTGCAGAGGCGAACTTTGAAAATTTGCGGAAACATGGCTGTAACTGGCACACAAAAGTGTGATGATTCAAGTTTGCAATGGTGCAAAACACTAATGCTAACCGAATATATTGCTACATGTAGGCTGCCGGAATCCATATTGTCGACGCGCGTGTGCGCCCGACGAAGAGGACGAAGGTCGTTAGCTGCTCGAGCTCGGAGCCGGATTGCTCAGCGCTGCAGCCGTTCTTGAAAATATATCTTGTGAATAGCGACTTGTAAAAGCGACTGTCACTCACGTAACATATTTGGTGGAGGTGGAACGTTCCCCGTCCTCATCACGCAGCTCCGCAGTGGCCGCGTCATCCATCCTCTCGCCATGGCTTCCAATGACAACCCGTCCCCATCTCCATCTGCGGCTCCTACGACAACCTTTGTTGCGGTCCCCACCCCCCGCGATCCTGGGACATTCTCTGCGCAACCTGGCCTCGACGTCGACTACTGGCTTCGCCTGTATGAACGGGTCAGTCAAACTCACCGGTGGGACCCTACCATGATGCTCGCTAATGTTCTCTTCTACTTGGACGGAACCCCGCGCATCTGGTACGAAACACATGAGACCGAGCTCACCAGCTGGGACACGTTCAAGGAGAAGCTACGTGACATCTTTGGGAACCCGACCGGTCGCCACGCAGCTGCACGACAAGAGCTCGCTACCCGTGTCCAGTCACCTACTGAGTCGTATGTCTCATACATACAAGAAGTGCTTGCTCTTTGCCGGAAAGTGGACGAGGCAATGCCCGAAGCTGACAAAGTGGGTCACGTTTTGAAAGGCATCGCGGACGACGCTTTCCATTTGCTGGTCTACACCAACGTCTCGACTATCGACCGCATCATTCAAGAATGCCGCCGTTTCGAACGGCCAAAAGCCGTCGTGTGCACCCTCAATTTTCTCGGTTGCCAAACACGGCTGCCACGTCCACCTGCTCCGATTCCGCCGCTACACCGCCCTTTGAGCAGAGTGTAACGCGTATCGTTCGACGGGAACTTGAAGCGGCAAGTCCAGCGCCGTTCCAGCCCTCTCCATTCGACCATGCCACTATACAACCAACCCCCGCGGTCTCCGTTATTCAGGCGGTCGTACGACAAGAATTCGCCAACCTCGGGTTCCCTGTCGCCTGCCCCGTCTCTCGCCCCTCGTCCCGACCAATGCCCATGAATGCACCTCGAAGTGACCCATTCGTTCCTCCACGATCTCGCAACCCAGCGGAATGGCGTACTCCCGACGACAGACCCATCTGCTTCCGGTGCCACCGCGTTGGTCATGTATCCCGCTACTGCCGCGCCACTTGGACGCCGCCATATAGGACCCAATTTTTCTCGCCTTCCCGCCCATATGAAGATCTTCGCCGGTATTCGCCCAGCCGTACAGACCCTACTGGTGACACACCTAACAGCCGCCCTCCTGCTCGTTCACCGTCCCCTCAACGCCGTCGTTCCCCGTCGCCCCAACCCCGCCGCCACCCCTCGCCGCCCAACTTTGCATCGTACCCGACGGAAAACTAGATCGTGCAGCTCCTGGAGGTAGTGCTGCATCATCTCCTTCTGAACCAAATCCTCCGTTGACGCTTCCTACGAACAAGAACCTCATCGATGTGCATGTGGACGGTATTTCTTTGACGGCTCTAGTCGATACTGGAGCTCACGTGTCCATAATCAGTGCTCGTCTTTGTCGCCGACTGAAAAAAGTCCTCACACCTGCTACTACAAAAGCTGTACGCGTCGCCGATGGCGGAACTGTTCCTGTCACTGGAATGTGTACAGCTCGCATAAGCATAGCCGACCGTTACGTTCCTGTCCTCTTCACGGTGCTCCATAATTGTCCTCATGACCTCATCCTAGGGATGGACTTCCTGTCGACCCATTCTGCCCTGATAGACTGTTCCGCTGGTACTCTTTGCTTGGACCTTCCTCTTAAGCCAGATATTCACCCCGACCTCCCACACAGCCTCTGCACCTCGGATTTCATCCGCCTACCGCCTAAAGCCCTAACATTCGCCGAATTCACAACGACTTCATCCGTGTTGGATGGCCACTACGTCGTCACGCCGATTACTGATGTACTTCTGGCACGTGACATCACCGTGCCTCACTGCGTCATAACTATAGCCGCTAACCGGGTACATCTCCCCGTCATAAATTTCGGCTTCACGAAGCAAGTCCTCCCTCAAGGCATCTTAATCGCCACGTTGCGGTCCTTAGCCGATGACCACGTCACCTCTTTTGCAGCAGACGTATGCTCTAATATTCCTTGTCGCCCACCCGATACCACAAGCCTCGACATGGCATTACGCCCCATGATTGCCCCAGACCTCCCCCCAGCGCAATCAGCCGCCCTCATCCGCCTTTTGGCTTCTTACCGCGAGATCTTTGACCTTGACAATCGACCACTCGGCCAAACTTCTCTTGTGCAGCACCGTATCAACACAGGTGATGCTGTTCCCATTCACCGTCGACCGTATCGGGTGTCCGTATCGGAGCGCCAGATTATTCAAGGAGAAGTAAACAAGATGTTAGCTAAAGGCATTATTGAGCCCTCATCGAGCCCTTGGGCGTCACCCGTCGTCCTGGTTAAAAAGAAAGACAACACGTGGCGTTTCTGCATCGATTACCGGCATCTAAATCGAATTACGAAAAAGGACGTGTATCCTTTGCCCCGCATTGATGACGCTCTCGATTGTCTCCATGGCGCACGCTACTTTTCATCCATAGACCTTCGCTCCGGTTATTGGCAGATTGCCGTGGACGAGAAAGACCAAGAAAGACCGCCTTCGTCACTCCCGATGGCCTGTACCAATTCAAGGTTATGCCCTTCGGTCTATGCAACGCCCCAGCCACGTTCGAGCGCATGATGGACTCTCTGCTACAAGGGTTCAAATGGTCAACATGCCTTTGTTACCTAGACGACGTCCTCGTATTTCACCTACATTTGAGACCCACCTTGAGCGTCTGTCGGCTATTCTCGACGTCTTCCGCAATGCTGGCCTCCAGTTGAACTCGTCGAAGTGTCACTTCGGCCGCCAACAGATTACAGTGTTGGGCCACCTCGTTGATGCTTCTGGTGTGCGGCCGGACCCTGAGAAAATTCGTGCCGTCACCAGTTTCCCAGTACCCAAATCCGCCAAAGATGTTCGGAGTTTTGTGGGACTCTGTTCCTATTTCCGGCGGTTCGTGAAGGACTTTGCAGCAATCGCTCGACCACTTACTGATCTTCTAAAGAAAGACGTCCCATTTTCGTGGGGGTCCACTCAAGCTGCCGCCTTCTCTCACCTCATCACAATTTTGACGACGCCACCTATATTGGCCCACTTTGACCCATCCGCCCCGACTGAGGTCCGAACTGATGCCAGTGGTCACGGGATCGGAGCCGTCCTCGCCCAACGTCAGCAGGGACACGACCGCGTTATCGCCTACGCTAGTCGCCTCCTTACACCTGCGGAGCGCAACTATTCGATCACCGAAAGAGAATGCCTTGCTCTTGTCTGGGCGGTCTCCAAGTTCCGTCCATATTTATATGGCACTCACTTCTCCGTAGTCACCGACCACCACGCGCTCTACTGGCTTTCATCATTAAGGGATCCCACAGGTCGACTTGGTCGCTGGGCTCTGCGACTGCAATAGTACACTTTTGCAGTGACGTACAAGTCTGGACGCCTGCATCAGGACGCCGACTGCCTATCTCGCTATCCGGTTGGCGAGTCGCGCACCGTCCCTGACACCGACGCTTGCGTGTGCACCGTTTCCCAACTGACCCACATAGCCGACGAGCAACGCCGTGATGCATCCTTACGGGCTATCATCGAGTGCCTCGAAGCCTCACCTTCGGACCGATCTCATCGCTCGTTCGTACTCCAGAATGGTACGCTATACCGCCACAACTTTCATCCAGACGGACCATCCCTGCTGCTTGTTGTACCCAAACACCTCCGCTCCGCTGTACTCCACGAACTTCACGACGTTCCAACTGCCGGTCACCTTGGTGTGTCCCGCACATACGACCGAATCCGCCGTCGCTTCTATTGGCCAGGTCTCGCACGCTCCGTCAGACGATACGTCGCGGCGTGTGAGAAATGTCAACGCCGCAAAACACCATCGACGCTTCCGGCTGGGTGCCTTCAACCCCTCGACATTTCGTCCGAACCCTTCTTTCGCGTCGGCTTGGACCTACTCGGCCCTTTTCCCCTGTCTTCTGCTGGCAACAGGTGGATAGCTGTGGCCACAGACTACGCCACACGCTACGCCATCACACGAGCTCTTCCAACAAGCTGCGCCACAGATGTCGCCGATTTTCTTCTGCGCGACGTGATCTTGCAACACGGTGCTCCACGCCAGCTGCTCACGGACCGTGGCCGCACATTTCTATCGAGAGTCATAGCGGACATCCTGCGTTCATGTGAAACGCGGCATAAGCTCACTACGTCGTACCATCCGCAAACGAATGGCCTCACGGAGCGTCTGAACCGAACCCTAACCGACATGCTTTCAAAGTATGTTTCCTCAGACCACTCCGACTGGGACCTTGCTCTACCGTACGTGACATTTGCCTACAATTCCTCGCGCCATGACACGGCTGGTTACTCCCCATTTTTCCTGCTGTTCGGCCGCGAACCCACATTGCCCCTTGATACAGTCATTCCGTTGCCAGCAGCTCCGACCACTGAATACGCCCTGGACGCTATCAGCCGGCCGCTCATGCACGCGAAGCCGCTCGTACTCGCCTTCTGACCTCCCAAGAGAACCAACGCCGTCGGTATGATCAACGACACCGCGACGTACACTTTTCGCCCGGTTCTTTGGTTCTGCTGTGGTCTCCGACCCGGCACGTTGGCCTGTCCGACAAACTGCTCTCTCGGTACACAGGGCCATACCGAGTGCTTCGTGCGGTGACTCCCGTCACCTATGAAATCGCTCCTGCTGACTCGTCGTCCTCATCCACCCCGCATGCCAGCGACATCGTACACGTCGCACGCCTGAAGCAGTACCACTCGCCCAATGACGTTGACGCCTAGATGCGCCGAGACGGCGCCTTTGCGCCGGGGGTTATGCTACATGTAGGCTGCCGGAATCCATATTGTCGACGCGCGTGTGCACTAATACGAACAGCTTATGAGAAAAATAAGCAGGATAAAGCACAAAACTGAAATGCAACTTCACTATTATTTTTCTACCAGGTAAATGTTGGACCCACTACAATGTCGGCAGATTTAATGAGCAATACTTAAATCGCAGTTGGGGAAAGCGGCATAGTTTAATCACACTGTGCCGCCCACTAGAACGGCGTCTCTCGTCATTCGTTGGGTTCGAGAAGTGTAACGCCAGAGTTAGTAATATTCAGTTGAAAAACAAGTAACACAGTTACTCTAAACAAACACTAGATTGCATAGGGACTGCGTAGTAGATTGCATAGGAGGGTGGATGTGTGACTCTGTGATTCCTTTTCTATCCATGACAAGTAGACATAGAAGACGGCAGAACGAGTGGGGTTTTACATCGCCTTTTTGAAAGTAGCGGCATTTTCCGATACCAAAACAATCCAGAACCTCTGGTCTTAACAATACTCACACAGAGCACACAAGGCTTCCAGAAAGTAAAACGTTTGTCAGGTAAACCTATAGAACGCAAAAGTAATGCAGCAGGAACAAAAGTAGTCCGTGCATTATGCATGCAAACATAGCAGAATTATCAATACATATACATAAAAATATACTTACATAAAAAAAATTCGGCAGATCCCACGTACCGTGGGAGTCGATGTTATGCGAAGCATGCGGCGGGCTTAACTGTGGCGTAACTTTTTTTATTGAGCGACACGTTACAAAATGACGCTAAAGATTTGTATAAATTTTATACGCACACATATATATGTTGCAGAGCCGCATATGTGTTATATAACCAGTTGTTTACGGTTACGTATGCAACGTGGGTATTACCAACACCAGAAGCGGTAAGCTGATACGTAGTGTTTATACGTGTGTCGAGAACGCACGCACGTTTCACGAACCCGTGTACATGTGTGCAAGAAGTTCTTGACAATTCTTGATCAAGGGCATCATCACCGTAATCAATGAGCACCAGCAACTGGTCATGACTTGTTACAGTATCCGGTCGTGATCGTGGTGACGAGGGGTCCATGTGTAGTGAAGTATGTGGTATAGTAGAGCTCTTGGAATTCGTGGATGCCTCGGTCATTTCGTCGACAAATTGTCTGTCGACAGAGCAGGCGACATGTCGGAACATGAAGCCACCCATCGCATTGTTGAGGTATAGACCGTCGAGGCTGGTAGGCCTGGATAGTGCTACGTAGACCAACATCAGTGGATGGTGTTTGTCGTGTACGTAGACTACCTGGGTGTGTGCGGCCTACGTAGCCTAATCTACAAAGCGGCTGTGAATCAATCTGGCATTATCCTCGGTCAGCATGAGGCCATCGCCCAGACTCGTAAGAAATGAAGAGGACACTGCGCCGTTCTGGTGGACGAAGTGCAGTTTACGGTGCTGTGATGTGGATATCATATGCAACTTTCGTTAATGTATTCCTCCGGGGTCGAGCAATGCTTAAATATAGCTTGCTGAATCATAGGAATGCGAACGTAATGTTTATTAGACTGCTATAGAAGCGGAGCCGACACTGGAACTACAGACGCTAATCTGATATGACGCCTGTATCGTAGGAGTACATATCGTAGGAGTATCATGTAGCGTTTACTGCTTTCTTGTAAAATTAGATAGCCAGCACCACAACCACAATTGACGTTGCACCAATATTACGCCTGCGTAGGCTGTTTTTTCAAACCAGTTTATAGACCTGGCGTGGCTCAGTGGTAGAATACCTGATAGCCACACAGAATGCTTGGGTTCGATTCCTGCTGGGATCCTAATTTTCTTTCTTTGTATTCGTTGAGTCAATGCTGCCCATGTTGGTTTTCCTTAACGCTTTAGCATTTAAGTAACCAATGTCTGTTCTCGCCGTTCCTGGGTAGATATAAACTGTAAATCACCTGTGGCGCATACCAGTACACCGCGGCCCATGGTAAACGGGTATGTGCCACACGTGTCTAGTGGAAAGGGTTTGACGACGTACGCGACAGGATTTTAACGTTATTCATGTCATGACCCGGCAATCATATTCGTAAAATCCTCTTACCCTCCCATGCAAATTTTGGTCTACACCAAGTTAAGGAGGCGATCATGAGAGCACCCAGACGTAGGCGGCTAGATAGATAGATAGATACGTAGATAGAAACGCTCAAAGTGCCAGAGGTTCGCTAAGAAATGCTTCGCATTTAATATAAAAACGGCAGGAAGTGTAAGATGGAAGCTGCGATGAAAAAATCCGTAAACAGGGGGTCGGTGCTCGAGCCGATGTTTCGACCAGTGGACTTGTCTTCTTCGAGGCTGGAACTGATTTGGTAGTGGTTTGAAGAGGGAAAGGCGCCTAATTTCTGCAGCCCGGTCAGGAGCACGGCGCTATCATGTGTATATGCTTCGTGCCTTCTCCACCAAAAGGAAGAAGGGTTGGGGGAGGAGGGGAGAGGCCACCGTGACGAACTGGGTGAGTCATAAGGAAGGCGAAAAAAAGAGAGGAGAGGGAAAAAAGGAACCAGAAACGGGGGGGGGGGGGGGGGGGTATACGTTTCGCTGAATGATTGTGAGTGGAAGCACGTGGCATTTTAACAATAGTAGGTTCGAAATTCCTCGAAGGACTTAACTTTCATTCGTTTTCGTTGTGTATGTGCCATACCGAATAGATTCAAGAGCCCCCATAGAAACGTTAATACCTGCTGGCTGGGGTGTATTGAACTTTGTATATTTTCGACTCTGTATATTTTCTGTCTCCGTGACCGGAAGTTTGACTGAAGTATGTAAAGTTTGAAATCTTTGAAGTTGTGATCCGCTACATTAAAATGCTGTGCCACTGCTTTGGGTAACTTCTTCGCCGGGTCCGCGTGATGCCCGTTTAATCTAACATTACCAGGTTGCCCGTTTCGCCAATGTACCGTTTTTGACAATATGAGCATTCGATCATGTAGATAAACTAGTGCAGGTAAAAATAGATTTTATATGATGGACATAATCACTTTCGGTGCTTTTAACTATGACGTCATCTTGAAGGTGTTTACAAGTCCTACATATTGGACGAGCACGAGGTGTTATGTGCGCAGTAGAATGAGGGTTTACTTAAAAGTGAACCCTCATTCTACTGCTACAGAGGCTGACCGACGCTGTAGAACAAGCCAGACAACATATCGCTGTATCCCGCATGGAACAGGCAGGACAGTATGACAAGCGTCGACAAAACATCAGCTTTGAGGTTGGGGACGTGGTTTTCAATCGGACACACCCGCTCAGCAACGAGGGTGGCGATTTGGGCTTGTTGGTATGGTTGCATGATAATTGATGGTAGAGCAGGCCAAAGACACGGACAAAAGAAGGCACATGAGACACCACAGCGCTGTGGTGTCTCATGTGCCTTCTTTTGTCCGGGCCTTGGCCTGCGCTACCATCAATTATCATTCAACCGCTCAGTGACACCTCGAAAGTTTATGCAGCTTCCTTAGCTAACAGGTGAGATGGACCGTATAGAATCGCCCAGAAATCCAGGCTCTCATACATGTTGAAAGATTGCTTAACTAATCAAGCGTGTGGCACTATTCATGTCTCAGATCTGAAACCACTTTATGCACGACAAGACGCAGCAGCTGAAGATCCAGATATGCCACGCCAGAGCTTGGCCACCCAATCACGGCACCACCAAGCAAGTGGTACAACATGCTTCCTTGGTGACGGACAAGAGAGGTTTGGGAAAATGACTCATTCCCTGCACCTGTACCTGTATTTTTTCCAGTTCCGCTTTCAACGAATTTTTGAGGGAGGGGGAAGCATTCGTAAGCCTTCCCAAAGTACTCTCATGTTCCGTTTGCCTTGTTCTGCGTTGAATGCACATACTTTTGTTGGTGGCGAGAAGAAAAATGTTTACTGGCTTTTTTGTTGTCCTCGCTACGCTTTACGGTCCCCGCAGCCGGACCTTCCAGACCATCCTCCGGTGCCAACCCCGTTTTTTTTGAGAGGGGGGGACGTGCGGGAACCACGCCCACCGGCTCTCGACATAGCGCCACGTGCCACGCAGAGGTGGTGCGCGTGGCACAGCTGCGCGGCTTAAAAGGGGCAGCCTCCGCGCTGCCCAGGGGAGAGGTGCCTTGGCTGCCAGGAAGGACGGATGCTGCCACCCGCGCTCGCCGATTGCTGCCGCCAGAGGTCGCCGCCTCGCTGTCTCGCGTCCCTGGACCGACGCCGCCGTATGCAGAGTAGCGTTAAGTAAATTGTTGGTGTTTGTTGTGCGTTGAAGTCTCTGTCGTCCCTGCTTTAACTGCGGACGGGATGCAGCAAGCCCAGTTCCCACAATATATATATATATATATATATATATATATATATTCTAGAGAAGAAGAATTGATGCCTGGGCAAGTTGGAATTGGTTATGCATGTTCGAAACGGGCGGCGCAAAAACAAGGGACAAAGGAAGGACTACACACCACAGGGCGCCTTCTCACAATTAACTTTATTAGAAAGAACGTACACTATTTGAACCTTCACCAAGTACCACGTGCTCTTACATCATTGATAGCCGACAGGATACATTGACATGTGTTGCTGTAAAGATTGGGAACGGTTACAAAACGATAATCACATGTACACTTTTTTTTTCTATGTGATGAAACGATTGAGGAAACCATATGTATTTTCAGGCATAACAATCAAGCTACTAGAGAAATTGTTGAGGCTCATCACATTAACAAAAAAGGCAATCTATGTGTAAGCATGCCATCAATAGCACTGCATGACGATGAAATTTGTTTCCTCAATCGTTTCATCACATAGAAAAAAAAAGTGTCCATGTGATTCTTCCTCCTCTCCGCCGAGCGATTGAGCAGGAAATTGTGGAGGTCATGCCTGAGCACCACCCGCAACCTCCGACTCCTGCGCCCCAGAGTTGCCCTCCAGTTGTCGCCAGGACGCCCCAAGTAATTCCTGCGGCTGCCCCAATGAGTTACGCCGAAGCCGCCGCTAGACCTCCGTTCTTTGAGGCGGGTGTGCCGGCTACATATGCTGACGCCATCCCGCGGCCCCGAGTGCAGCCCACCATGCAGTCATTTCAGCAGCCGACCCGTCAATCGCGTCCTGCGACATGGGCGGGACCTACCCCGGCGAACCGATGGCGCACCCACGACAACCGGCCCATCTGCTTTGCTTGCGGTTACGCCGGTCACGTGGCACGTTATTGTCAACGCGTGCAGCCGCCTCGAGTCCCGTCACCTGTCACCAGCCAGTCAAGCCGTGCATTCTGCGACCCACCTCCACCTATGTCGCCGACGTCACGCCCACCTCCAGATACTCGCCGCTCTCCGTCTCCACGACGTCGATCACTGTCACCCATGCGGCCACGTTCGGTCGCACGAGAGCAGGAAAACTAGTCGTCGCAGTCCAGGAGGCAAGGGCTGCGACGCTATCGGACTGTGAAAGCCCTCAGCGAAGTCCATCGAATGTAATCGACGTGCTTGTGGACGGTGTTCGCGCATCGGCCCTTATCGATACTGGAGCCCCTGTATCCGTTATGGACGCAAAACTTTGCCGCTTACTTCGAAAAGTGATGACGCCACTTTCTGGCATGTCCGTCCGTACCGCGAGCTCCCAGAGTATTCATCCTACAGCAGTATGAAATGCTCGCGTCGTCATTCAGGACGTTCTGTACGACGTCGAGTTCATCATAATTGCGGCATGCTCTCACGACGTCATCCTGGGATGGGATTTCATCTCCCGCTACGACGCCGTAATTCGTTGCGCACCAGCCGAAATCGAACTCTCACCGTTCTCACATTTGACGCCGACAGACAGTCCATCGGCAGTGAGCAAGATCCTCGTCAAAGACGATACGAAAGTGCCTCCAAACTCGTCAACGGCTGTGTCAGTCTACTGCGCCGGTCTCTCCGACACCATTGCACTCCTTTCGCCATCTGCCCGCGTCTGCACTAGGAAAGGGTTGCTGGTCCTTTCGCGACCGTGCGAGTCACTCAGGGCAGCACCGCTATTTTTGTTACCAACCCATCCCCGTGCATTGTTACGTTGGTTCGAGGGGAATGTCTCGGCAAAGTGGAACCCGTTGAAGACGCACAAGTTCTGGACGCACCCGATGACTCGCACTGTACCAGTTCCCGCACCATCAGTACTGTTTCCACGTCTGATTCGTCACCTACTGATGTATTTGGTCCCTCCATTGCTGACAACCTTACGTCGGTCCAGCGTTCGCAGCTTCTGTGCTTGTTGGATGAATTTCGTCATTCATTCGATGTCGGGCAAACATCCCTCGGCCGCACGTCCGCTGTTACGCATCGCATCGACACTGGCGCCCAACCACCACTGCGGCAACGTCCATATCGCGTGTCTTCCACAGAACGCCGGGTAATTAACGAGCAAGTGGACGATATGCTTCGACGTGATGTAATTCGGCCCTCCGAGAGCCCATGGGCGTCTCCTGTTGTTCTCGTTGCGGTGAAGGACGGTTCTGTGCGGTTCTGTGTGGACTACCGACGGCTCAACAAGGTCACCCGCAAGGATGTTTATCCACTGCCGCGAATCGACGACGCGATTGACAGCCTCCAAGGAGCAGAATTCTTTTCATCGCTCGATTTGCGCTCGGGGTACTGGCAAGTACCCATGGCTGATGACGCTCGACCAAAGACAGCCTTTGTCACGCCCGACGGGTTGTACGAGTTCAACGTCATGCCGTTCGGTCTGTGTAATGCGCCCGCGACCTTCGAGCGCATGATGGACACCGTTCTGCGTAACTTGAAATGGCACACGTGCCTGTGTTACCTGGACGACGTCGTCGTCTTCGCTCCGGACTTCTCCACGCATCTCCAACGTCTGCGGCATCTTTTGACACGTTTGAGCGACGCCGGCCTCCAACTGAATCTGAAGAAGTGCCGATTTGCGGCACGGCAGCTGACAATCCTCGGCTACGTCGTGTCCAAAGACGGAATCCTTCCCAATCCTGCCAAGCTTCGGGCCGTGGCCGAATTTCCCAAACCTACGTCCATCAAAGAACTGCGCAGTTTCGTAGGCCTGTGTTCATACTTTCGACGCTTCATACGAAACTTTGCCATCATCATATCGCCGCTGACGAAGCTCCTTGGAAGTAACGGACCCCTAAATTCGTGGTCGTCCGAGTGTGACGACGCGTTCGCAAAGCTCCGTCGTTTATTGACGTCGCCTCCCATACTACGCCACTATGACCCTACGGCCCCAGCGGAGGTACACACGGACGCCAGCGGTGTAGGCCTCGGCGCTGTCCTTGCGCAACGCAAACCTGGGTTCCCCGAATATGTCGTGGCATACGCAAGCCGTACGCTTACCAGAGCCGGTACCAGTTACTCAGTCACGGAAAAAGAGTGCCTGGCGATCATATGGGCCCTTACAAAGTTTCGACCTTATTTGTATAGTCGCCCATTTGATGTCGTCACCGACCATCATGCACTATGCTGGCTGTCGTCATTGAAGGGTCTGTGGCGACGCAAAGCGGTGCTTCTGTGCGCGGTGCAGAGAGCGCATGCGCCCGCACGAAAAAGTTATCTTCGAGAGGAAGGGTGATAATAAAAGTTCAGTTGTTGTTTGGGACGCCAGTTTTTCACTTGCGCAGCTCTGCCGAGCGACGCGTCTCAACATTGGTGACCCGGACGTGATTCGAACACGCAGCGACCGGAGTGTCGAACCAGCCGCAATATGGATTCAACGTCCACGACCGACGCCACTCCGACAGTCTCCGCAGTCGACGGTAAGCTGCCCCCTTTTTGGACTGCGGACCCCGCACTTTGGTTCATACAAGTGGAATCTCAGTTCGCAGCCAGACGAATCACCGCAGACCTTACGAAATACCACTACGTAGTCAGCAGTCTGCCGCCCGCCATAGCCAGTGAAATCAGGGATCTGTTGCTCGCACCACCTGTTGAAAACGCATATGCAACACTAAAAGAAACCCTGGTTCGCCGAGTTACGCCCTCTGAACCACAACGACTGCAGCAATTGCTTCGCGGCACGGAACTCGGCGACCGCACTCCTAGTCAGCTTTTGCGGCACATGCAACAGTTGCTCGGCGAGACATCAACCACGATAGATGGAGTATTGCTCCGAGAAATTTTTTTGCAAAAGTTGCCTTCAGGCGTCCGCATGGTCATCGCGGCCTCAGAGCACAAGGATTTAACCGCAGCCGCCGAACTTGCTGACAAACGGTAGCAATGACACCGCGCACACCCATGGCTGCCGTGCAAGCGCGACAGCCTCTAAACGAACTTCAAGAGATGCGTGAGGAGATTGCTCGACTTGCCGAAACAGTATCAGCTTTGCACACAAGCAGGAGGGCGCAAACGATAACCGAGCCTAACACGCCGCTACCGCAAAAGCAGCACGAGCATACCTGCTGGTATCATCGGAGGTTCGGAAGTAGTGCGCGTAAATGTGTCCCACCGTGCGCGCACTCGCGAAACAGCCGCGGCAGGCACTGAGGGCGACCAGTGCTACTACGTTGCCTCCAAGTCGTCCCTCAGTATTCTTTATTACCGACCGCAACAACGTAATACGTTTCTTAGTTGACACAGGCGCCGAGGTGAGCGTTATACCGGCGTCACAAGCTGAAAGAAAGGAACCTAGTACATCGCCCTTGCAAGCTGTCAATAACACGGTGATAACAACATATGGCCATCGTTCACTGTCGCTGAACTTCGGTTTCGGCAGAACGTTTAGCTGGGTGTTCATAGCTGCTGAGGTCAAATTCGCCATACTAGGCGCAGACTTTCTCCAGTTCTTTGGTCTGTTGGTCGACGTCCGCAACAAACGGCTTCAAGACCCTGTTTCTCGGGGAGCGGTACAGGGCACGCCGTGTTGGCACCCCCCTATCAGCCCGGCCTTGCTTAGACCGGCTGGAGAAGCGTACTTCACCGCAATACTGCAAGAGTTCCCAGAGCTGACGCGACAGCCACAGGCATTCCCAGAAGTAAAGCACGGCGTCCTGCATCACATCGAAACCACAGGCCCACCGGTCTATGCGCGACCACGGCGCCTGTCACCCGAGAAGCTGCGGTTGGCTCGACAGGCGTTTGCCCACATGATGGAACTCAGGATAGTACGTCCTTCATCCAGCCCATATGCGTCACCTCTTCACATGGTCCCAAAATCGACAGACGGTGATTGGCGCCCTTGCGGGGACTATCGAGCGCTGAACCGGGTGACCGTGCCAGACCATTACCCAGTCCCGCACATTCATGACATGACCTCCTTCCTGCATGGTGCTACCATTTTCTCTAAAATAGATCTAGTGCGAGCATATCATCAGATACCCGTAGCACCGGAGGATATTCCCAAGACCGCAATAACAACGCCGTTCGGAATGTTCGAGTTCCTACGCATGCCTTTCGGCTTACGCAACGCCGGCCAAACTTTTCAACGGTTTATGGATGGCGTTGTTCGTGGTCTCGACTTTTGCAAGGTATACCTCGATGATCTTCTGATTGCTAGCAGCACTCCTGAAGAGCACGAGCGGCATCTGCGCTACGTACTCCAGCGACTGACAGAGAACGGCATCGTTATAAATACGGCAAAGTGCGTGTTTGGGGTACAAACACTATCATTTTTGGGCCACAGCATTTCAAGTGCCGGAGTACAGCCCCAGAAGGACAAGGTGGAAGCAGTACGGCAGTTTCCACAGCCGAGAAACCTCCGCCAGCTTCGAGAGTTCCTGGGACTAGTGAATTTCTATCGTAGGTTTATCCCGAAATGCGCCAACATCCTTCACCCTCTCCACAGCCTACTTGCGGCATCTGGATCTAAGGCAACTGCCATTCAGTGGAACGACCAATCCACACAAGCATTCCGGATTATTAAGGAAGCTCTCGCAAATGCTACCATGCTCACGTACCCGCAGCTGGGTGTTCCTCAGTGTGTTATGGTAGACGCCTCCGATGCAGCGATTGGAGCCGTGTTGCAGCAGAGGGTGAGCGGAGTGTGGCGACCAATCTCCTTCTTCTCCAGAAAACTGAGCCCGTCCGAACGAAGGTACAGCACCTTCGGTAGGGAACTCCTGGCCATATACGTGGCTATCCGGCATTTCCGACAATTTTTTGTGCTCACTGATCACAAGCCACTCACCTACGCATTGCGCGCGAACTCAGATTCTGGTGCGCACGTGGCACGGGAGCTCCGCCAAATGTCGTACATCGCAGAATTCACGACAGATATACGCCATGTTAGTGGCACGGATAATGCTGCTGCCGACGCTCTTTCGCGCGGTCCAGTGAATGCCATCAGCCTGCCGAGCGGCGTGGACTTCACCACACTTACGACGGCTCAACTAAGTGATGGAGAATTGAAGCGTCTACTGACGTCCCCAACCAGCGCCTTGAAGCTACAATGGTTGGCAGAACCCACAGGATCCGTATGCTGCGACATGTCTACAGGCAGGGCCCGACCGTTCGTCCCCTCGAACCTCCGTCGCAGCATTTTTGACTTGCTGCACAGCCTGGCGCATCCCGGGATTCGAGCCACGCAACGGCTATGCACAGCGAGGTTCGTGTGGCCAGGAATAAACCGGGATGTCCGAAACTGGACACGAGAGTGCCTCGCATGCCAGCGCTCCAAAGTTCAGCGACATACTGTGACCCCCTTGGGATCCTTCCCTCTGCCGGACTGTCGGTTTGCACATGTGCATGTTGACATTGTGGGACCACTGCCGTTGTGCCAGGGGCAAAGCTACCTGCTAACCTGCATCGATCGCTTCACGCGATGGCCGGAGGCAGTGCCCATTCCAAACATGACTGCTGATACCGTCGCCCGCGCATTTATCTCCCACTGGGTGGCCCGCTTCGGAGTGCCGGCAACCGTGACTACGGATCGCGGAACACAGTTTGAGTCAGCCCTGTTGCAAGCGTCGCCCGGCTCTTGGGTACTGACCGCATCAGAACTGCCTACCATCCGATAAGCAACGGTATAGTGGAAAGATTCCATCGCCATCTGAAGACGAGCCTGACGGCTACTGCGAGTCACAGTTGGGTAGAGGCACTGCCGTTTGTTCTGTTGGGCGTAAGGACGGCTCTGAAAGCAGATATTGGATGCTGCTCCGCTGAACTGGTGTACGGAACAACGCTTCGCCTCCCAGGGGATTTTTTCACTACCAGTAAGGACGAGAACGTGTACGCGAACGCGGACTACGCCGTGCGACTACGAGACGTCATGAGCAAGCTACGCGCTGTTCCTCCGCGTCCGCCCACAGCCCGGTCAGTCTACGTGGACCGGGAACTCTCCTCCTGCTCCCACGTGTTTGTGAGGCACGACGCCGTACAGCGTCCACTCCGGCCCCCGTACGACGGCCCCTTCAAGGTGCTGCGACGGGCAGACAAGCATATTACAATCGACAGAGGTGGTCGTCACGACGTGGTTTCACTAGACCGCGTAAAATCAGCACACGTGGACTCCGACAGCGAAGCACCCGCACCACCTCGAGCTCCATCTTCGCAGGCACCCCCGGCAGACCACGTAGCGCAGCCCCAACAAGTCCTCAAACGGTTCACGCAGAGTGGACGGTGTACGAGACCCCCGGTGCGCATGAACTTATGAACCGCGGTGGATCGTTCGAGTGCGGCCGTTGCGCGCGCACTCACTAGGGGGGAGTACTGTGGCGACGCAAAGCGGTGCTTCTGTGTGCGGTGCAGAGAGCGCATGCGCCCGCACGAAAAAGTTATCTTCGAGAGGAAGGGTGATAATAAAAGTTCAATTGTTGTTTGGGACGCGAGTTGTTCACTTGCGCAGCTCTGCCGAGCGACGCGTCTCAACAGATCCCTCAGGCCGTCTCGCCCGCTGGGCACTTCACCTGCAGGACTACGACATCCGCGTGCTGTACCGCAACGGACGCCAGCATGGTGACGCCGACGCCCTCTCGCGCTCTCCCTTGCCTGACGACAATGCCCCCTGCTCAGTATCCCACGTAGCTGTTGCTTCAATCAGCGTTCACACCATCGCTACCGCACAGCGCAAGGATAAATGGATCACCTCGATGATCGACGTGCTCACTGATCCGTCGGCAACACCATCCACTCTCGCGTTGCGTCGTCAAGCCCACCATTTCGCCGTTCGTGATGACTTCCTGCACCGACGCAATTACAACGCCGACGGCCGCGAGTGGCTACTAGTGATACCCCGCAGTCTGCGTTCTGAAATATGCGAGGCCTTCCACTCTTACCTGCAATGCGCGCACTCTGGCGTATCCAAAACTTACCACCGCATTCGACAACGATACTTCTGGCGTGGGATGTACCGCTACGTGCAGAAGTTCGTTCGCTCCTGCCTCGATTGCCAACGCCGAAAACCTGCAACGCACGTGTCGCCAGTAGGTCTAAACCCTAAACGTCCGTTCGGGCGCGTGGGCATCGATTTGTATGAACCACTTCCTCTGACTTCGGCTGGTAACCGCTCGGCCATCGTCGCTGTTGACCATCTAACGCGATACGCCGAAACGGCCGCCCTCCCAACGGCTACAGCGCGCGATGTTGCCTCCTTCCTACTACACCTATTCATGCTGCGTCGCGGTCCACCCCAAGAGCTTCTCAGCGATCCAGGCCGTGTCTTCTTATCGGAAATCGTGGAAGCCATTTTGAAAGAGTGCCATGCTGTTCACCGCAAAACTACTGCTTACCACCCGCAGACGAATGGCCTAACCGAACGCTTTAACCGCACGCTCGGCGACATGCTGTCAATGTACGTCGCCGCCGATCACACCAATTGGGATGCCATTCTGCCCTTCGTCACCTTCGCCTATAACACCGCCCCTCAGAGCACTACTGGTTTTTCACCATTCTTCTTACTGTACGGAAGGCACCCGTCGCACACCATCGACACGATACTTCCATACAAGCCGGATCCATCTGAGTGTCCACCTTTTCTGACACAGCCAGGCTCGCTGAAGAGTGTCGCGAGCTCGCCAAGACATTTACGACGCAGGAACAAGAGCTGCAGAAGAGCATTCGCGATGGCACCACCACTTCTGAACCCACGTTCCTCCCTGGAGCGCTCGTATGGCTCTCGGTCCCTACCACTGCAAGTGGCCTTTCTTCAAAACTGCTGCCGAAATACGAAGGCCCATACCGGGTCGTCGAGCGCACATCCCCGGTCAACTACTTGATCGAACCCATCGAACCAGCTTCGGACATGCGCCGTCGAGGGCGCGACATTGTCAACGTGGAGCGCCTCAAGGCCTACTATGAACCACTCCTAGCGACGATGAGGCAAAATCCAGTCAAAAAGACGCCGGACAAGGGGAAGTGACACACACACTGTGTGTCACTACTTCGCCTTGTCCGGCGCCTTTCTGACTGGTTTTTGCCTCAGCGTCATGTACCAAGTGACCCAGACTTCGACCTTATTCCTAGTGACGAGCTGTTAAGTCGCCGGACGGCTCCCTTTTCGTACACGGGGTAATTGTAGAGAAGCCTTGGGACATGGTAATGGGTTACCCTCTCCAGCGCCTTCTGGTGGGTCGTCCTCTTTGGTTGCTTATAAAAGAACGCCGCTCGCGCGGGGAGTTCGTGCCTTGCCGTGACTGTCGCCATTACTCATTGTCGTTGAGTGCTGTCTCTAAACACCTTAACAATATATATATATATATATATATATATATATATATATATATATATATATATATATATATATATATATATATATATATATATATATATATATATATATATATATATTGTCACGTGGTCGTGACGTCGACGAAGACAACAGTGAGCACGTCCGAGATGAAACTGTTTATTTGGCCGAGCTTGTGGCCGAGAAACTGAGAATTAGAACTACAGCAATACACGCTGTACTATGATAGCGGCGAACAGGGCGTCGTCCGTCGACCAAGTGACAAGCGGTCAAGCGCGTCGGCTTTTATACAGGCGCTATGGAACTTTCCAGCAATATCGATGGTGGCGGCGTTATCTCTCGACAAAGCTGGAACATTCGAGTGCGGCACGCAATCTTAACAAGACGGTCTACTAAAATCGTGAAGCTTCTCGAACACTGCTTCACGGCCAGCGTCGAGCGTCGATAACCGTCCTTGCTGGTCAAACTCGAACACATCAACATAAAAGAAGAAGCGGGCGTGGCATTGCCCCCCTCTGAAAAAGCATCGTCCCGATGCTTGCAACAGAACATGCAAAGGAAAAAAACAAGTGCATACACAAATAAATTACAATAACAAAGGAAAAAGTAAAGTTCCCAGGTATGCTAACGCGCAAAAAACGGCTTAAGGCGCACGACATGGAGGACTTCAGGTCGTGCGCGGCGTCGCTGGGAGTTCGTAATGCCGTCCGGGACGACCTCGTAGTCAAGAGCGCCGTGACGTCGAAGCACCTTGTATGGGCCGAAGTATCGCCGAAGAAGTTTTTCACTTAGCCCACGTCGGCGTATCGGCGTCCAGACCCACACACGGTCACCGGGTTGGTACTCCATGTGGCGTCGTCGAAGATTATAGTGACGGCTGTTGACCCTCTGCTGGTTCTTGATGCGCAGGCGGGCGAGCTGTCGAGCTTCTTCGGCGCGTTGCAAATAGGCGGCAACGTCGAGATCGTCTTCGTCGGTGGCGGTTGGTAGTATTGCGTCGAGCGTCGTTGCCGGGCTCCTTCCGTAGACCAGCTTGTACGGCGTCATATGCGTTGTTTCTTGCATGGCCGTGTTGTATGCGAAGGTCACATACGGAAGGATGGCATCCCACGTCTTGTGTTCGACGTCGACATACATGGCGAGCATGTCGGCGATGGTCTTGTTTAGCCGCTCGGTGAGGCCATTGGTCTGTGGGTGGTACGCTGTGGTCCGGCGGTGGCTTGTTTGGCTGTATCTCAGTATTGGCTTAGTTAGGTCAGCAGTAAACGCCGTACCTCTGTCGGTGATGAGTACCTCTGGGGCGCCATGACGCAGGAGGATGTTCTCAACGAAGAACTTTGCTACCACGGCGGCACTGCCTCTGGGTAGGGCCCTTGTCTCGGCGTAGCGGGTGATGTAGTCGGTAGCTACGACGATCCATTTGTTTCCTGTATTGGAAGTCGGGAACGGCCCCAGTAAGTCCATCCCAATTTGCTGGAACGGCCGTCGAGGTGGCTCGATAGGCTGCAGAAGTCCGGCTGGCCTAGTCGGCGGTGTCTTGCGTCGCTGACAGTCCCGGCAGGTCTTGACGTAGCGAGTTACGTCGGCGACAAGGCGCGGCCAGTAGTACTTTTCCTGTATTCTTGCGAGCGTGCGAGAAACACCCAGGTGTCCAGACATCGGGTCGTCATGCAGAGCCTGGAGGACCTCTGGTCGCAATGTCGATGGCACTACGAGAAGGGAATCGGCTCGAAGCGGCGAGAAGTTCTTCTTAAGGAGAACACCGTTGCGCAAGAAAAACGACGTCAGTCCTCGCGTGAATACCTTGGGAACAACGGTGGTCCTGCCCTCGAGGTATTCCACAAGGCCCCTGAGTTCTGGGTCCGCTCGCTGTCATTTGGCGAAGTCTTCGGCACTTATGGTTCCCAAGAAGCAGTCATCCTTCATGTCGTCCTGCGGCGGTGGGTCGACGGGGGCGCGGGACAGGCAGTCAGCGTCGGAGTGTTTTCTTCCGGACTTGTAAACGACGGTTATGTCAAATTCTTGAAGTCATAGGCTCCACCGTGCGAGGCGACCTGAAGGGCCCTTCAAGTTAGCTAGCCAACACAAGGCGTGGTGGTCGCTCACAACTTTGAAGGGCCGGCCGTAGAGGTAGGGGCGAAACTTTGATGTAGCCCAGATGATAGCCAGGCACTCCTTTTCTGTTGTGGAGTAGTTGATTTCTGCCTTTGATAGCGACCGGCTAGCATAACTGATGACCCTTTCGAATCCGTCGGTCTTTTGCACAAGGACGGCGCCGAGTCCTACGCTGCTTGCGTCGGTGTGGATTTCCGTATCGGCGTATTCGTCGAAATGCGCAAGTATGGGAGGCGTCTGCACGCGTCGTTTCAATTCTTGAAATGCTTGAACTTGCGACGTTTCCCACCTGAATTCGACGTCGGCCTTCGTGAGTTGCGTCAGTGGCTCGGCGATCCGTGAAAATTCCTTGACGAAACGTCTGTAATAGGCGCACAAGCCGAGAAAACGGCGTACGGCCTTCTTGTCGGTGGGCGTCGGGAAGTCAGCGATGGCAGCTGTTTTCCGCGGGTCCGGGCGAACACCATCCTTGCTGATCACGTGACCCAAGAACAAGAGGTCCTCGTAAGCGAAGTGGCACTTTTCAGGCTTCAAGGTGAGTCCGGAGGTCTTGAGTGCTTGAAGCACAACTTCAAGGCGCCGAAGGTGTTCGTCGAAGTTTGAGGAGAACACAGCGACGTCGTCCAAGTACACGAGGCACGTCTGCCACTTCAAGCCGGCCAGTACTGTATCCATAACCCGTTGAAAAGTCGCAGGTGACGAGCAAAGACCAAAGGGCATGACCTTGAACTCGAACAGGCCGTCTGGTGTTATAAAAGCAGTCTTTTCTCGGTCTCTCTCGTCGACTTCTATTTGCCAGTAACCGGTCTTGAGGTCCATCGACGAAAAGTACTTTGCGTTGTGTAATCGATCTAGGGTGTCGTTTATCCGGGGAAGGGGATACACGTCCTTCTTCGTGACTTTCTTGAGGCGACGATAATCGACGCAAAAACGTAGAGTCCCATCCTTCTTCTTCACTAGCGCCACCGGGGATGCCCACGGACTCTTCGACGGCTGGATTATGTCGTTGCGTAGAATTTCGCCGACCTGTTTCTTCACGGCCTCGCGTTCTCGCGTCGAAACTCTGTACGGGCTCTGACGGAGTGGTCTGGCGCTTTCCTCTGTTATGATGCGATGTTTTGCCACGGGAGTCTGCCTAATTCTTGACGACAACGAAAAGCAGTCCTTGCATTGCAAGAGCAGGGTTTTGAGCTGTTCTTGTTTGTGCTTCTGAAGGCTGGGATTGATGTCGAAAGCTGGTTGCGGCGCTTTATTCGTCGGAGTAGGCTCGGGAGAATCAGTGAGGCCGAAAGCACTGCTGGCTTCTACGATTTCTTCAATGTAGGCGACCGTCGTGCCTTTGCTCACGTGCTTGTACTCGTTGCTGAAATTCGTGAGCATAACTGTTGCTTTCCCTGCCCGCAGCTCTGCTACTCCTCTTGCGACGGAAATCTTGCGGTTAATCAAGTGGTGCTGGTCGCCTTCAACAACGCCTTCGAGGTCTGCTGATTTCTGAGTGCCGACGGAAATGATGACGCTGGAACGAGGGGGAATGGTGACCTGGTCTTCCAGCACATTCAAGGCGTGCTTTCTTGGCGGAGTGTGCGGCGGTAGTGCCTTTTCCGTGGACAGTGTTATTGACTTAGACCTCAGGTCGATGATTGCACCATGAAGGCCTAAGAAGTCCATACCAAGGATGACATCTCTCGAGCAACGCGGCAGGATTACGAAGTTCGCGGGAAAAATACGGTTGTTAATGGTGAGTCTCGCTGTGCAGATTCCCTCCGGCGTTACGAGGTGACCTCCAGCTGTCCGGATTTCGGGGCCTTCCCAGGCTGTCCTAACTTTCTTCAGCTTCGTGGCGAACGGTCCACTGATGACAGAATAGTCGGCTCCGGTGTCGACGAGGGTTGTGACGCTGTGGCCGTCGATAAGAACGTCGAGGTCGCTAGTTCGTCGTCTTGCGTTGCAGTTAGGTCGTGGCGTCGGGTCACGGCTACGTCGATTTGTTCCGCTGCTTCCACGTTGCGTCGTCAGGTCTACTTCGCTCCGCGAGGCTTCGTCGTCAGGGCTCTGTCTGGTTCGCGTCGGGTCTTCAAGGTTTCGTCGTGGCATCGTCGTCGGCGGCGGAGGATCTTCGATGTTTCGTCGTACAGCAACCGCACCTCCATCATAATAATAATAATATCTGGGGTTTAACGTCCCAAAACCAAGATATGATTATGAGAGACGCCGTAGTGGAGGACTCCGGAAATTTCGACCACCTGGGGTTCTTTAACGTGCACCTAAATCTAAGTACACGGGCCTCAGACATTTTCGCCTTCACCGAAAATGCAGCCGCCGCGGCCAACCGCACCTCCATCGGTTGCTGCCTTTAGTTTTCCGGATACAGGCTAGGCGACCGGCCCCGGAATGGACCAGTATACTGGCGGCGTTGGGGAGAGGCGTAGCGGCCTGGCGACGGTGATCGGGAAGGTCTCGGGGGGTCCACTGCGCTCCTGCCAGACAGTCGGTGATGTCACGTGGTCGTTCACCCTGCTGTGGACGCCGCGCGTCGATGGCGAACCCGCGCAGTCCCATCCGTCGATACTGGCAGCGGCGGTAGGTGTGGCCGGCTTCTCCGCAGTGGTAGCAGAGTGGAGGATGGTCGGGGGCGCGCCAAACGTCGGTCTTCCTCGGCGTGTGTCGCTGGCCGGTTGGCGGGCGGTATGGCGTCGGTGGTGGCGGCGGTGGTGCCTGGCGGCGGAACTGCTGGGGCGGCGCGGCGTCTTGACGCGGGCGAGGAGGGGGGGCGTTGCTTCGGGCTGCAGCAGCATAACTCATTGCTTGAAGCTGCGGCGGTGCCGGCTGAGGAACACCCAGTGACTCTTTGATTTCCTCGCGGACAATGTCTGCGATCGAATCCACTTGAGGCTGCGGCGAAGGTAACAGCTTGCGCAACTCCTCCCGCACGATCGCTCGGATGGTTTCGCGCAAGTCGTCGGTGGCTAGTGAGTGCAATTCGGAATAGGTTGCAGACAGCGGCGAGCGGTTGTACTGTTTCGTCCGCATGTCCAGTGTCTTTTCAATAGTCGTAGCCTCGGTGAGGAATTCGGCGACCGTCGTGGGCGGGTTGCGGGCAAGTCCCGCGAAAACTTCTTGTTTGACACCCCGCATGAGCAGGCGAACTTTTTTGTCTTCCGCCATCGCAGCGTCGGCCTGACGGAAAAGTCGAGTTATCTCTTCCGTGAAGATGGTGACGTTTTCGTTTGGCAGCTGCACCCGGGTCTCCAGCAAAGAAGCGGCTCTTTCCCTGCGGACGACGCTTGTGAACGTGTGCAGGAATGCGCTGCGGAAAAGATCCCAGGTCTGCAGTGAGGACTCCCGATTCTCGAACCAGGTTCTGGCCGCGTCTTCGAGGTAGAAGTACACGTGACGCATCTTGTCTTCATTGGTCCAGTTGTTAAAGGCGGCCACACGGTCGTATGTTTCAAGCCAGGTTTCCGGGTCTTCAAACGACCGTCCGCGGAAGGTTGGCGGCTCCTTGGGATGCCGAAGAACGATCGGCGCAGGCTGCACGGGGTCGGTCATCGTCGCTGCGGTCGATGTTGGGATCTGCGGCTGTCTGTCTTTTTCGGGAAGGAGCCCGAGCTCTGGCGGCAGTCCCTTCTGCCTGCGGCTTGTTCGACGATCCGGGTTCTCCTTGCCGTCGTCCTCGTCGCGGCTTGGGTCAGCACTTCGCGGGGGCGTCCGGATCATGGGAGCAGCAGCACCTCCACCAGATGTCACGTGGTCGTGACGTCGACGAAGACAACAGTCAGCACGTCCGAGATGAAACTGTTTATTTGGCCGAACTTGTGGCCGAGAAACTGAGCCCTAGAACTACAGCAATACAAGCTGTACTATGATAGCGGCGAACAGGGCGTCGTCCGTCGATCAACTGACAAGCGGTCAAGCGCGTCGGCTTTTATACAGGCGCTATGGAACTTTCCAGCAATATCGATGGTGGCGGCGTTATCTCTCGACAAAGCTGGAACATTCGCGTGCGGCACGCAATCTTAACAAAACGGATCTACTAAAATCGTGAAGCTTCTCGAACACTGCTTCACGGCCAGCGTCGAGCGTTGATAACCGTCCTTGCTGGTCAAACTCGAACACATCAACATAAAAGAAGAAGCGGGCGTGGCATTGCCCCCCTCTGAAAAAGCATCGTCCCGATGCTTGCAACAGAATATGCAAAGGAAAAAAACAAGTGCATACACAAATAAATTACAATAACAAAGGAAAAAGTAAAGTTCCCAGGTATGCTAACGCGCAAAAAACGGCTTAAGGCGCACGACATGGAGGACTTCAGGTCGTGCGCGGCGTCGCTGGGAGTTCGTAATGCCGTCCGGGACGACCTCGTAGTCAAGAGCGCCGTGACGTCGAAGCACCTTGTATGGGCCGAAGTATCGCCGAAGAAGTTTTTCACTTAGCCCACGTCGGCGTATCGGCGTCCAGACCCACACACGGTCACCGGGTTGGTACTCCATGTGGCGTCGTCGAAGATTATAGTGACGGCTGTCGACCCTCTGCTGGTTCTTGATGCGCAGGCGGGCGAGCTGTCGAGCTTCTTCGGCGCGTTGCAAATAGGCGGCAACGTCGAGATCGTCTTCGTCGGTGGCGGTTGGTAGTATTGCGTCGAGCGTCGTTGCCGGGCTCCTTCCGTAGACCAGCTTGTACGGCGTCATTTGCGTTGTTTCTTGCATGGCCGTGTTGTATGCGAAGGTCACATACGGAAGGATGGCATCCCACGTCTTGTGTTCGACGTCGACATACATGGCGAGCATGTCGGCGATGGTCTTGTTTAGCCGATCGGTGAGGCCATTGATCTGTGGGTGGTACGCTGTGGTCCGGCGGTGGCTTGTTTGGCTGTATCTCAGTATTGCCTGAGTTAGGTCAGCAGTAAACGCCGTACCTCTGTCGGTGATGAGTACCTCTGGGGCGCCATGATGCAGGAGTATGTTCTCAACGAAGAACTTTGCTACCACGGCGGCACTGCCTCTGGGTAGGGCCCTTGTCTCGGCGTAGCGGGTGATGTAGTCGGTAGCTACGACGATCCATTTGTTTCCTGTATTGGAAGTCGGGAACGGCCCCAGTAAGTCCATCCCAATTTGCTGGAACGGCCGTCGAGGTGGCTCGATAGGCTGCAGAAGTCCGGCTGGCCTAGTCGGCGGTGTCTTGCGTCGCTGACAGTCCCGGCAGGTCTTGACGTAGCGAGTTACGTCGGCGACAAGGCGCGGCCAGTAGTACTTTTCCTGTATTCTTGCGAGCGTGCGAGAAACACCCAGGTGTCCAGACACCGGGTCGTCATGCAGAGCCTGGAGGACCTCTGGTCGCAATGTCGATGGCACTACGAGAAGGGAATCGGCTCGAAGCGGCGAGAAGTTCTTCTTAAGGAGAACACCGTTGCGCAAGAAAAACGACGTCACTCCTCGCGTGAATACCTTGGGAACAACGGTGGTCCTGCCCTCGAGGTATTCCACAAGGCCCCTGAGTTCTGGGTCCGCTCGCTGTCAGTTCGGCGAAGTCTTCGGCACTTATGGTTCCCAAGAAGCAGTCATCCTTCATGTCGTCCTGCGGCGGTGGGTCGACGGGGGCGCGGGACAGGCAGTCAGCGTCGGAGTGTTTTCTTCCGGACTTGTAAACGACGGTTATGTCAAATTCTTGAAGTCGTAGGCTCCACCGTGCGAGGCGACCTGAAGGGCCCTTCAAGTTAGCTAGCCAACACAAGGCGTGGTGGTCGCTCACAACTTTGAAGGCCCGGCCGTAGAGGTAGGGGCGAAACTTTGATGTAGCCCAGATGATGGCCAGGCACTCCTTTTCTGTTGTGGAGTAGTTGATTTCTGCCTTTGATAGCGACCGGCTAGCATAACTGATGACCCTTTCGAATCCATCGGTCTTTTGCACAAGGACGGCGCCGAGTCCTACGCTGCTTGCGTCGGTGTGGATTTCCGTATCGGCGTATTCGTCGAAATGCGCAAGTATGGGAGGCGTCTGCAGGCGTCGTTTCAATTCTTGAAATGCTTGAACTTGCGACGTTTCCCACCTGAATTCGACGTCGGCCTTCGTGAGTTGCGTCAGTGGCTTGGCGATCCGTGAAAATTCTTGACGAAACGTCTGTAATAGGCGCACAAGCCGAGAAAACGGCGTACGGCCTTCTTGTCGGTGGGCGTCGGGAAGTCAGCGATGGCAGCTGTTTTCCGCGGGTCCGGGCGAACACCATCCTTGCTGATCACGTGACCCAAGAAGAAGAGGTCCTCGTAAGCGAAGCGGCACTTTTCAGGCTTCAAGGTGAGTCCGGAGGTCTTGAGTGCTTGAAGCACAACTTCAAGGCGCCGAAGGTGTTCGTCGAAGTTTGAGGAGAACACAACGACGTCGTCCAAGTACACGAGGCACGTCTGCCACTTCAAGCCGGCCAGTACTGTATCCATAACCCGTTGAAAAGTCGCAGGTGACGAGCAAGACCAAAGGGCATGACCTTGAACTCGAACAGGCCGTCTGGTGTTATAAAAGCAGTCTTTTCTCGGTCTCTCTCGTCGACTTCTATTTGCCAGTAACCGGTCTTGAGGTCCATCGACGAAAAGTACTTTGCGTTGTGTAATCGATCTAGGGTGTCGTTTATCCGGGGAAGGGGATACACGTCCTTCTTCGTGACTTTCTTGAGGCGACGATAATCGACGCAAAAACGTAGAGTCCCATCCTTCTTCTTCACTAGCGCCACCGGGGATGCCCACGGACTCTTCGACGGCTGGATTATGTCGTTGCGTAGCATTTCGCCGACCTGTTTCTTCACGGCCTCGCGTTCTCGCGTCGAAACTCTGTACGGGCTCTGACGGAGTGGTCTGGCGCTTTCCTCTGTTATGATGCGATGTTTTGCCACGGGAGTCTGCCTAATTCTTGACGACAACGAAAAGCAGTCCTTGTATTGCAAGAGCAGGGTTTTGAGCTGTTCTTGTTTGTGCTTCTGAAGGCTGGGATTGATGTCGAAAGCTGGTTGCGGCGCTTTATTCGTCGGAGTAGGCTCGGGAGAATCGGTGAGGCCGAAAGCACTGCTGGCTTCTACGATTTCTTCAATGTAGGCGACCGTCGTGCCTTTGCTCACGTGCTTGTACTCGTTGCTGAAATTCGTGAGCATAACTGTTGCTTTCCCTGCCCGCAGCTCTGCTACTCCTCTTGCGACGCAAATCTTGCGGTTAATCAAGTGGTGCTGGTCGCCTTCAACAACGCCTTCGAGGTCTGCTGATTTCTGAGTGCCGACGGAAATGATGACGCTGGAGCGAGGGGGAATGGTGACCTGGTCTTCCAGCACATTCAAGGCGTGCTTTCTTGGCGGAGTGTGCGGCGGTAGTGCCTTTTCCGTGGACAGTGTTATTGACTTAGACCTCAGGTCGATGATTGCACCATGAAGGCCTAAGAAGTCCATACCAGGGATGACATCTCTCGAGCAACGCGGCAGGATTACGAAGTTCGCGGGAAAAATACGGTTGTTAATGGTGAGTCTCGCTGTGCAGATTCCCTCCGGCGTTACGAGGTGACCTCCAGCTGTCCGGATTTCGGGGCCTTCCCAGGCTGTCCTAACTTTCTTCAGCTTCGTGGCGAACGGTCCACTGATGACAGAATAGTCGGCTCCGGTGTCGACGAGGGCTGTGACGCTGTGGCCGTCGATAAGAACGTCGAGGTCGCTAGTTCGTCGTCTTGCGTTGCAGTTAGGTCGTGGCGTCGGGTCACGGCTACGTCGATTTGTTCCGCTGCTTCCACGTTGCGTCGTCAGGTCTACTTCGGTCCGCGAGGCTTCGTCGTCAGGGCTCTGTCTGGTTCGCGTCGGGTCTTCAAGGTTTCGTCGTGGCATCGTCGTCGGCGGCGGAGGATCTTCGATGTTTCGTCGTGGCGTCGTCGTCGGCGGCGGAGGATCTTCGATGTTTCGTCGTACAGCAACCGCACCTCCATCGGTTGCTGCCTTTAGTTTTCCGGATACAGGCTAGGCGACCGGCCCCGGAATGGACCAGTATACTGGCGGCGTTGGGGAGAGGCGTAGCGGCCTGGCGACGGTGATCGGGAAGGTCTCGGGGGGTCCACTGCGCTCCTGCCAGATAGTCGGTGATGTCACGTGGTCGTTCACCCTGCTGTGGACGCCGGCGCGTCGAGGGCGAACCCGCGCAGTCCCATCCGTCGATACTGGCAGCGGCGGTAGGTGTGGCCGGCTTCTCCGCAGTGGTAGCAGAGTGGACGATGGTCGGGGGCGCGCCAAACGTCGGTCTTCCTCGGCGTGTGTCGCTGGCCGGTTGGCGGGCGGTATGGCGTCGGTGGTGGCGGCGGTGGTGCCTGGCGGCGGAACTGCTGGGGCGGCGCGGCGTCTTGACGCGGGCGAGGAGGGGGGGCGTTGCTTCGGGCTGCAGCAGCATAACTCATTGCTTGAAGCTGCGGCGGTGCCGGCTGAGGAACACCCAGTGACTCTTTGATTTCCTCGCGGACAATGTCTGCGATCGAATCCACTTGAGGCTGCGGCGAAGGTAACAGCTTGCGCAACTCCTCCCGCACGATCGCTCGGATGGTTTCGCGCAAGTCGTCGGTGGCTAGTGAGTGCACTTCGGAATAGGTTGCAGACAGCGGCGAGCGGTTGTACTGTTTCGTCCGCATGTCCAGTGTCTTTTCAATAGTCGTAGCCTCGGTGAGGATTTCGGCGACCGTCGTGGGCGGGTTGCGGGCAAGTCCCGCGAAAACTTCTTGTTTGACACCCCGCATGAGCAGGCGAACTTTTTTGTCTTCCGCCATCGCAGCGTCGGCCTGAGGGAAAAGTCGAGTCATCTCTTCCGTGAAGATGGTGACGTTTTCGTTTGGCAGCTGCATCCGTGTCTCCAGCAAAGAAGCGGCTCTTTCCCTGCGGACGACGCTTGTGAACGTGTGCAGGAATGCGCTGCGGAAAAGATCCCAGGTCTGCAGTGAGGACTCCCGATTCTCGAACCAGGTTCTGGCCGCGTCTTCGAGGTAGAAGTACGCGTGACGCATCTTGTCTTCATTGGTCCAGTTGTTAAAGGCGGCCACACGGTCGTATGTTTCAAGCCAGGTTTCCGGGTCTTCAAACGACCATCCGCGGAAGGTTGGCGGCTCCTTGGGATGCCGAAGAAGGATCGGCGCAGGCTGCACGGGGTCGGTCATCGTCGCTGCGGTCGATGTTGGGATCTGCGGCTGTCTGTCTTTTTCGGGAAGGAGCCCGAGCTCTGGCGGCAGTCCCTTCTGCCTGCGGCTTGTTCGACGATCCGGGTTCTCCTTGCCGTCGTCCTCGTCGCGGCTTGGGTCAGCACTTCGCGGGGGCGTCCGGATCATGGGAGCAGCAGCACCTCCACCAGATGTCACGTGGTCGTGACGTCGACGAAGACAACAGTCAGCACGTCCGAGATGAAACTGTTTATTTGGCCGAACTTGTGGCCGAGAAACTGAGCCCTAGAACTACAGCAATACAAGCTGTACTATGATAGCGGCGAACAGGGCGTCGTCCGTCGATCAACTGACAAGCGGTCAAGCGCGTCGGCTTTTATACAGGCGCTATGGAACTTTCCAGCAATATCGATGGTGGCGGCGTTATCTCTCGACAAAGCTGGAACATTCGCGTGCGGCACGCAATCTTAACAAAACGGTCTACTAAAATCGTGAAGCTTCTCGAACACTGCTTCACGGCCAGCGTCGAGCGTTGATAACCGTCCTTGCTGGTCAAACTCGAACACATCAACATAAAAGAAGAAGCGGGCGTGGCATTGCCCCCCTCTGAAAAAGCATCGTCCCGATGCTTGCAACAGAACATGCAAAGGAAAAAAACAATTGCATACACAAATAAATTACAATAACAAAGGAAAAAGTAAAGTTCCCAGGCATGCTAACGCGCAAAACACGGCTTAAGGCGCACGACATGGAGGACTTCAGGTCGTGCGCGGCGTCGCTGGGAGTTCGTAATGCCGTCCGGGACGACCTCGTAGTCAAGAGCGCCGTGACGTCGAAGCACCTTGTATGGGCCGAAGTATCGCCGAAGAAGTTTTTCACTTAGCCCACGTCGGCGTATCGGCGTCCAGACCCACACACGGTCACCGGCTTGGTACTCCATGTGGCGTCGTCGAAGATTATAGTGACGGCTGTCGACCCTCTGCTGGTTCTTGATGCGCAGGCGGGCGAGCTGTCGAGCTTCTTCGGCGCGTTGCAAATAGGCGGCAACGTCGAGATCGTCTTCGTCGGTGGCGGTTGGTAGTATTGCGTCGAGCGTCGTTGCCGGGCTCCTTCCGTAGACCAGCTTGTACGGCGTCATTTGCGTTGTTTCTTGCATGGCCGTGTTGTATGCGAAGGTCACATACGGAAGGATGGCACCCCACGTCTTGTGTTCGACGTCGACATACATGGCGAGCATGTCGGCGATGGTCTTGTTTAGCCGATCGGTGAGGCCATTGATCTGTGGGTGGTACGCTGTGGTCCGGCGGTGGCTTGTTTGGCTGTATCTCAGTATTGCCTGAGTTAGGTCAGCAGTAAACGCCGTACCTCTGTCGGTGATGAGTACCTCTGGGGCGCCATGACGCAGGAGGATGTTCTCAACGAAGAACTTTGCTACCACGGCGGCACTGCCTCTGGGTAGGGCCCTTGTCTCGGCGTAGCGGGTGATGTAGTCGGTAGCTACGACGATCCATTTGTTTCCTGTATTGGAAGTCGGGAACGGCCCCAGTAAGTCCATCCCAATTTGCTGGAACGGCCGTCGAGGTGGCTCGATAGGCTGCAGAAGTCCGGCTGGCCTAGTCGGCGGTGTCTTGCGTCGCTGACAGTCCCGGCAGGTCTTGACGTAGCGAGTTACGTCGGCGACAAGGCGCGGCCAGTAGTACTTTTCCTGTATTCTTGCGAGCGTGCGAGAAACACCCAGGTGTCCAGATATCGGGTCGTCATGCAGAGCCTGGAGGACCTCTGGTCGCAATGTCGATGGCACTACGAGAAGGGAATCGGCTCGAAGCGGCGAGAAGTTCTTCTTAAGGAGAACACCGTTGCGCAAGAAAAACGACGTCAGTCCTCGCGTGAATACCTTGGGAACAACGGTGGTCCTGCCCTCGAGGTATTCCACAAGGCCCCTGAGTTCTGGGTCCGCTCGCTGTCATTTGGCGAAGTCTTCGGCACTTATGGTTCCCAAGAAGCAGTCAACCTTCATGTCGTCCTGCGGCGGTGGGTCGACGGGGGCGCGGGACAGGCAGTCAGCGTCGGAGTGTTTTCTTCCGGACTTGTAAACGACGGTTATGTCAAATTCTTGAAGTCATAGGCTCCACCGTGCGAGGCGACCTGAAGGGCCCTTCAAGTTAGCTAGCCAACACAAGGCGTGGTGGTCGCTCACAACTTTGAAGGCCCGGCCGTAGAGGTAGGGGCGAAACTTTGATGTAGCCCAGATGATAGCCAGGCACTCCTTTTCTGTTGTGGAGTAGTTGATTTCTGCCTTTGATAGCGACCGGCTAGCATAACTGATGACCCTTTCGAATCCATCGGTCTTTTGCACAAGGACGGCGCCGAGTCCTACGCTGCTTGCGTCGGTGTGGATTTCCGTATCGGCGTATTCGTCGAAATGCGCAAGTATGGGAGGCGTCTGCAGGCGTCGTTTCAATTCTTGAAATGCTTGAACTTGCGACGTTTCCCACCTGAATTCGACGTCGGCCTTCGTGAGTTGCGTCAGTGGCTCGGCGATCCGTGAAAATTCTTTGACGAAACGTCTGTAATAGGCGCACAAGCCGAGAAAACGGCGTACGGCCTTCTTGTCGGTGGGCGTCGGGAAGTCAGCGATGGCAGCTGTTTTCCGCGGGTCCGGGCGAACACCATCCTTGCTGATCACGTGACCCAAGAAGAAGAGGTCCTCGTAAGCGAAGCGGCACTTTTCAGGCTTCAAGGTGAGTCCGGAGGTCTTGAGTGCTTGAAGCACAACTTCAAGGCGCCGAAGGTGTTCGTCGAAGTTTGAGGAGAACACAACGACGTCGTCCAAGTACACGAGGCACGTCTGCCACTTCAAGCCGGCCAGTACTGTATCCATAACCCGTTGAAAAGTCGCAGGTGACGAGCAAAGACCAAAGGGCATGACCTTGAACTCGAACAGGCCGTCTGGTGTTATAAAAGCAGTCTTTTCTCGGTCTCTCTCGTCGACTTCTATTTGCCAGTAACCGGTCTTGAGGTCCATCGACGAAAAGTACTTTGCGTTGTGTAATCGATCTAGGGTGTCGTTTATCCGGGGAAGGGGATACACGTCCTTCTTCGTGACT
Source organism: Rhipicephalus sanguineus (assembly GCF_013339695.2). Taxonomy (NCBI): domain Eukaryota; kingdom Metazoa; phylum Arthropoda; class Arachnida; order Ixodida; family Ixodidae; genus Rhipicephalus; species Rhipicephalus sanguineus. The sequence continues at coordinate 203,832,089 of NC_051180.1, forward strand.
TTCTTGAGGCGACGATAATCGACGCAAAAACGTAGAGTCCCATCCTTCTTCTTCACTAGCGCCACCGGGGATGCCCACGGACTCTTCGACGGCTGGATTATGTCGTTGCGTAGCATTTCGCCGACCTGTTTCTTCACGGCCTCGCGTTCTCGCGTCGAAACTCTGTACGGGCTCTGACGGAGTGGTCTGGCGCTTTCCTCTGTTATGATGCGATGTTTTGCCACGGGAGTCTGCCTAATTCTTGACGACAACGAAAAGCAGTCCTTGTATTGCAAGAGCAGGGTTTTGAGCTGTTCTTGTTTGTGCTTCTGAAGGCTGGGATTGATGTCGAAAGCTGGTTGCGGCGCTTTATTCGTCGGAGTAGGCTCGGGAGAATCGGTGAGGCCGAAAGCACTGCTGGCTTCTACGATTTCTTCAATGTAGGCGACCGTCGTGCCTTTGCTCACGTGCTTGTACTCGTTGCTGAAATTCGTGAGCATAACTGTTGCTTTCCCTGCCCGCAGCTCTGCTACTCCTCTTGCGACGCAAATCTTGCGGTTAATCAAGTGGTGCTGGTCGCCTTCAACAACGCCTTCGAGGTCTGCTGATTTCTGAGTGCCGACGGAAATGATGACGCTGGAGCGAGGGGGAATGGTGACCTGGTCTTCCAGCCCATTCAAGGCGTGCTTTCTTGGCGGAGTGTGCGGCGGTAGTGCCTTTTCCGTAGACAGTGTTATTGACTTAGACCTCAGGTCGATGATTGCACCATGAAGGCCTAAGAAGTCCATACCAGGGATGACATCTCTCGAGCAACGCGGCAGGATTACGAAGTTCGCGGGAAAAATACGGTTGTTAATGGTGAGTCTCGCTGTGCAGATTCCCTCCGGCGTTACGAGGTGACCTCCAGCTGTCCGGATTTCGGGGCCTTCCCAGGCTGTCCTAACTTTCTTCAGCTTCGTGGCGAACGGTCCACTGATGACAGAATAGTCGGCTCCGGTGTCGACGAGGGCTGTGACGCTGTGGCCGTCGATAAGAACGTCGAGGTCGCTAGTTCGTCGTCTTGCGTTGCGGTTAGGTCGTGGCGTCGGGTCACGGCTACGTCGATTTGTTCCGCTGCTTCCACGTTGCGTCGTCAGGTCTAGTTCGGTCCGCGAGGCTTCGTCGTCAGGGCTCTGTCTGGTTCGCGTCGGGTCTTCAAGGTTTCGTCGTGGCATCGTCGTCGGCGGCGGAGGATCTTCGATGTTTCGTCGTGGCGTCGTCGTCGGCGGCGGAGGATCTTCGATGTTTCGTCGTACAGCAACCGCACCTCCATCGGTTGCTGCCTTTAGTTTTCCGGATACAGGCTAGGCGACCAGCCCCGGAATGGACCAGTATACTGGCGGCGTTGGGGAGAGGCGTAGCGGCCTGGCGACGGTGATCGGGAAGGTCTCGGGGGGTCCACTGCGCTCCTGCCAGATAGTCGGTGATGTCACGTGGTCGTTCACCCTGCTGTGGACGCCGCGCGTCGATGGCGAACCCGCGCAGTCCCATCCGTCGATACTGGCAGCGGCGGTAGGTGTGGCCGGCTTCTCCGCAGTGGTAGCAGAGTGGACGATGGTCGGGGGCGCGCCAAACGTCGGTCTTCCTCGGCGTGTGTCGCTGGCCGGTTGGCGGGCGGTATGGCGTCGGTGGTGGCGGCGGTGGTGCCTGGCGGCGGAACTGCTGGGGCGGCGCGGCGTCTTGACGCGGGCGAGGAGGGGGGGCGTTGCTTCGGGCTGCAGCAGCATAACTCATTGCTTGAAGCTGCGGCGGTGCCGGCTGAGGAACACCCAGTGACTCTTTGATTTCCTCGCGGACAATGTCTGCGATCGAATCCACTTGAGGCTGCGGCGAAGGTAACAGCTTGCGCAACTCCTCCCGCACGATCGCTCGGATGGTTTCGCGCAAGTCGTCGGTCGCTAGTGAGTGCACTTCGGAATAGGTTGCAGACAGCGGCGAGCGGTTGTACTGTTTCGTCCGCATGTCCAGTGTCTTTTCAATAGTCGTAGCCTCGGTGAGGAATTCGGCGACCGTCGTGGGCGGGTTGCGGGCAAGTCCCGCGAAAACTTCTTGTTTGACACCCCGCATGAGCAGGCGAACTTTTTTGTCTTCCGCCATCGCAGCGTCGGCCTGAGGGAAAAGTCGAGTCATCTCTTCCGTGAAGATGGTGACGTTTTCGTTTGGCAGCTGCACCCGGGTCTCCAGCAAAGAAGCGGCTCTTTCCCTGCGGACGACGCTTGTGAACGTGTGCAGGAATGCGCTGCGGAAAAGATCCCAGGTCTGCAGTGAGGACTCCCGATTCTCGAACCAGGTTCTGGCCGCGTCTTCGAGGTAGAAGTACACGTGACGCATCTTGTCTTCATTGGTCCAGTTGTTAAAGGCGGCCACACGGTCGTATGTTTCAAGCCAGGTTTCCGGGTCTTCAAACGACCATCCGCGGAAGGTTGGCGGCTCCTTGGGATGCCGAAGAAGGATCGGCGCAGGCTGCACGGGGTCGGTCATCGTCGCTGCGGTCGATGTTGGGATCTGCGGCTGTCTGTCTTTTTCGGGAAGGAGCCCGAGCTCTGGCGGCAGTCCCTTCTGCCTGCGGCTTGTTCGACGATCCGGGTTCTCCTTGCCGTCGTCCTCGTCGCGGCTTGGGTCAGCACTTCGCGGGGGCGTCCGGATCATGGGAGCAGCAGCACCTCCACCAGATGTCACGTGGTCGTGACGTCGACGAAGACAACAGTCAGCACGTCCAGATGAAACTGTTTATTTGGCCGAACTGTGGCCGAGAAACTGAGCCCTAGAACTACAGCAATACAAGCTGTACTATGATAGCGGCGAACAGGGCGTCGTCCGTCGATCAACTGACAAGCGGTCAAGCGCGTCGGCTTTTATACAGGCGCTATGGAACTTTCCAGCAATATCGATGGTGCGGCGTTATCTCTCGACAAAGCTGGAACATTCGCGTTCGGCACGCAATCTTAACAAAACGATCTACTAAAATCGTGAAGCTTCTCGAACACTGCTTCACGGCCAGCGTCGAGCGTTGATAACCGTCCTTGCTGGTCAAACTCGAACACATCAAAATAAAAGAAGAAGCGGGCGTGGCAATATATCAGTGCTGAAAACGGTGAGTAGTATTTCTCAGGCAGTTGCTCCATAAAGCTGTTGCGCAGTATTTACGCGTGCAGTGCTAAGCGAGTTTATCAAAAAACCAGCTTGCAAGTTTTTATAAAATATTTATTCATTTTTCAATAGCTCCTTGGCCCAGCACACACACAGTAGTACCCACAGCAGTGTCACGGGTAGCACCAAGTGATAGTAGGTGTAAAAAAAACAAAGCAAAAAGAGAGAGAATTATTGCAAATTACCCATCCTGCATCTGTATTAAGGAGTATGAACCGGCATTAGTGTTTTCCGGGTAGAGACACCTGTATAGCTCTAAGCCCGTGTAATACTGTAACATCATATATTGTGTACGAAACCACGCATATATGCTGATACCTGTCACCATAATTTAGTTCACAGAGAAAGTTTTTTTTAGAAATAAAGTGGGTGCATTTGGCCTTACAAAGTCTGCGCTGGACGCGGTGCTGTGCGATTTGGCGTCAGTCGCCTCTGTCTCAGCACTGTCCTGCGTAAAGCTCAATTCTTTGCCCAGGTTAAGCTGAGCAGGAGAGAAATGTGTTAAGCGATTCACTGTCGTCCTAGTTGCGAACGCTATTTCTGCCAGTTTCAGATCCCAGTCTTGATGACGCTCAGTATGCGCGACAAACATAGATTTCAGATTTCGGTTTACCCTTTCCGTGATGTGGCTTGCGGGTGATACACAGACGTGTGCTTTGACGAATTCCCAGGACGTCACAGGAATCCGTGAACACCTTGCTGTCAAGTACGTCGCTTTGTCCGTGATCAGCTGGGCAGGGGATTCCGAACCTCGTGAAGTTTTCTGTTATAAAGCCCGACACTCAATTAACGAAACATCTCTGGCACTTTATTCCACATCAGCATGGAACAAAGCAAACCCGAGTTTACTCGTAGCGCGAGCGTCAGGAGCCGAACACGTAGCCGGGTGAGCCGCGCTGCTTGCTGGTGATGATCGCAGTCTCCGATGCCACAGCTTCTTCCGTTCTTGAAAGTTCAAACGATCTGGAGCACGGCGCGTGCGCGTTGAGCGCCGCAAAGGTTGAGTTGCCGGAGTCAGAGAATCGCTTGCGCTTTCGCCCGAAAGTTCTTGACGGGGCGATAGCGTGTCGGTGTCGCACGATTCGTCGACCAAAACGTCCCGCCGTCGCACTTGGTCAAACTGCCGCCGTTCCGTTCCCTGAGTCGTGTCCACTGTGACCATGCGCTTTCCCTGCTGGTCCCGCACGATACCTGCTATTAACTTTTTGCGTGGCTGGAACGTTGGAGTCCAAATACGCTGTCCAACCTGCCATCGCTGTTCACGTTCATTGCGCGGCTTTGCTTTTACAGCCTCGGTGGTCGGCATAATGCAGTCGTATTTTGTTCGTATTTGATATCCCAACAAGAGCTTCGCTGGTGACTTGCCCTCCTTCACTGGCGTGCGGCGATAACGGAAAAGGAAGTCTTGATGTTCGAGTTTGTAGCGGAATTTCATCGTTTTTCTTCAAGCCTTCTTCAACGTTCTTACAGCTCGCTTCGCTAAACCATTGATTGTGGGTGATGGGGCGCTGTGTTCAAGTGTTTTACTTGATTCTGAGCCAGGAAATTGCGGAAGTGGAAACCCGTGAGCTGAGGTCAGTTATCCGTCACAAGAGTACAAGTAGACCGAACCTTGTAAACATCGCCCTGAGAGCCTCCACGTCACTTCTGCTGCTGCACATTTCGTTGGGACTGATTCTATCCACTACGTTTCCGAATCCACGACTACCAGTATCATGTGGCCTTTAATGGGGCCTGCATAGTCAGCGTGCAACCGGCTCAATTTCTCTCCCGTCGTGGGCCATGGTACAGGTGTTTGCGCTGGAGGCATTGCTGCAGCCTGTACGCAAGGAGAACATTCCCGCACCAATCGCTCGATATCACCGTCTAGCCCCGGAAACCAAAAACAGGGATCTTGCAATGTTCTTCATGGTCGCAATGCCTGGGTGCGTTTCATGGAGCAAGTACTAGATACGTCGGTTTTAGAGCGGTTGGAAGCACAATGCGGTGTCCCCAGTAGACTAAGTCTTGGTAGTACGTGAGTTCTGCCTTCTTACTGAAGTATGGCCGGAAGCGGATCTGCTCTTCAGACAAAAATTTCGGCCAGCCTTTCTTAATCCAAAATTTCACTGCTGCAGCAAAGGATCCGTTTCTGTAAAATGTGCCACGTCTCTGACACTAATCGCCTTTTCTCCAGCATTCCGAGTACAGGACATACTCTGGCGGATCTTCTGTGCTGGTATCATGTAGTTTGTTTGGTAATGGCAGGTGACTTAAGGCATCAACATTCGAGTTTTCTGTTCCCCTGCGATACTGCAATGTGTAATAGTAATTGTCCAAGAGAAGTGCCCACCTCTGAATCCTTGCCGCAGCCATGAGAGGAACGGCTTTTCCAGGGTTAAACAACCCGTCAGAGGTTTATGGTCGGTCTCCAAAACAAAGTGATTGCCATATAAGTAGTCCTTAAATCACGTCACGGCGAATACAAGCGCCAACGCTTCCTTTTCTAGCTGGGAGTAGATTCGTTCTGCTTTGGACAGAGTTCTGGAGCGAAATTCTTTCGGGTAGTCTGTGGAATTGATGCGATGGAAAAGTACTGCCCATCGTCCTACAGGTGAAGCATCACATTCCAACTTCACAGGTTTGTTAGGTCAAAGTGTGTCAAAAATTTGACGCTTGTATGGCCTGCTGAACCTTTCGAACCGCTTCCTCATGTACCTGTTGCCATTTCCACGTAGCCCCTTAGTTAGCAGATGGTATATTGGGCCGGTACTGTGGAAATGTTCGGAAACAATTTGGCATAATAGTGATTAGGCCCAAGAAAGATTTCAGTTCACTCACCGACTTGGGGACTGGTGCTTGAGAACTGCTTCAATGTTGTCGTCCTTTGGTTTGAGCCCATTAGCGTCGACTCGATGTCCAAGAAAGGTGCCCAGACAGCACGGCACATTGGCCCAATATTGTTTATACGTTGGCAAACGATGGCCCATTCAAGCCACTATAAAACCAATGTTGACAAGCCAGCCTATAAGGATGCCAACAATGGCCCATCGTAGCCAGCCAAAATACAATATTGGTACTGTCATCGTACAAGGACGGCACAAAGGCCAATCGTAGCCAGCCAACATAGATATTGGCAGCGCCATCGTATAAGGACGGCAAGAAAGGCCCATTATTCGCAGCCAACATACTATATTGGCCGTGCCATGTATAGGGATGGCAAGAAAGGCCCGTCATTCCCAGCCAACATAGAATATTGGCACAGCCATTCTGTAAAGACGGCAACAATGGAATACCGCTGCCAGCCAACGTTTAATGTGGCAGTGCGTCGTTGTACAGTAAAAGCTCGTTAATTCGGTTTCACGGCACTGGTAAACGATCCGAATCAAACGAACGAATTATCGAATGCCGAATTATCTAAAAGAAAATAAACAAGTGTCTATTACATAATTTCACTTTCATTTTCTTCAGGAATACGCAAATACAATAATTATTTAGATAAGAGCAGTGCAATGCAAAAGCCGCATTTTTCGTCATTGCGAATTCGTTCAAATGTCAACATGGCTCATGAACCTCGAGTCTTAACTAAAACGTGCTCTGAACCCATTCCTTATTACGTATAACAACGCGATTGTAGATGACGGCCACGCATTTTGAAAGCCAGCGGCCGCTTCGGCCGTCCGCGAGTGCCGCTTTCGCTCCTTGCATCGCATATTTGCGGCGCTTCGCGCTCGGCGCGTTCCGAGGTTCGTCCAATTAACCGGGTTGCGGCCAAATAAGACCGATTAACCAGAGGGTCGATGCCATTAAGAATAAACATGCTTGCAAGGACCAGCGAAAACGCCTAATTATCGATTTTTCTGAATTAATGAGTGTAGAAAATAAAGAGCTTTGCTGGTATAAAGATGGCAAAAACAGTTCATTTTTGTCAGTCAACAAACAAAACTGGAAATTCTATGCATAAGGAAGGAAGAATGGCGCAACGGGCCTGGATTTTGTTTAGGTGTGACATTTAGTGTGGAACAAAATATAGCTCAAATAGCTGGACAAAATTTTCTTAGACGATGTTGAGCATGTAAAATAAGGCAAGTTCTCCAGTGAGTCTGCGCGCTGCTGGAAATGACAATATATGATATATGCAAAACACAACACAAGATTCACGTTGCAATGCTTGTTACAAGTTAACGTTAATTGTGTGATACAGCCAGCGTATATATCACCCAAAAAGATTTCCGTTTTCAGGAACCAAGAAAGCGGTTACGGTATCCAGGAAAACAATGACTCCAATCCATCGCAAATATGATGGACATAGCACACTTAAAACAATGATTTCGCTGAATTGTGCAAAACACAAGCGTCTCCTCTTTCACGATGAAATCGGCAGCAAGTAGTGACTTACAATACAGAATGACTCCAACTTCGCGAATATCATGGACACAGCACACGTAATACAATACTTCTTCGCTGATAGTGCAAAACACAAGCGTCTCATCCTTCATGACAAAAATCGGCCGCAAGTATCTCTTATAGTACGGATGACTTCCAGGAATTCATACCAATTTGGTCGAAGCATACAATCGCTGCGACTACGCGTTTTGCACCTCTGTTATTGCACAAAACTGTATTTCATCCCAAACGGCAGTTTAGGAGGCCATCGCGGTAAGAGAAATCCATTCGACATGTCAACCGAGACGTGCGAGATGGCGCAACCTGATCGTCACTCGTCGACTCATTCGTCCACGGCCGCTGCCCCCTTAACGGCTAACCCTAACGCCGTACGCACGAAGCGGAACGGCGGGACCCTGCTGGAGCTGCTTTTTTCATACGCGCTACGTCTTCGAGGTGAGTGTTGACTTCCAATCTATTCGCCTTTTGGTTGTAGCTTGTGCCGCTAAAATTGATCTATTGTCATATGCTCGAGGCCGCCTCGAGTAAAGGCGGGGAAATGTGCGGGTTACGCCGACGTTTTTGTTAAACTTGATCCTCGCACTACGCAGATTTAATTAGTATGATTCTTGCCCTTGCGGATTGTACTGTGCAGGTTTTTTGAGGCGGAGTTCAAAGTGAGCGCACAAAATGCAGCATTTACGGAAATCGCGCAATGATCGTGTAGGTCGTGTTTACAACTCGAGCTTGTGGTTTTCGTTTCGCGCTGATAACTTCGCCGCAGTTGTCGCATTACGCTTTATTCTGCACCTTCGCAAGGAATTAAGCACAAGAATATTGCGATTGCCAGTAGTGTTCGGGCTTGTCAGTGCCGGAGCGCAGCCGCTCCATGTGTGTGTCCTCCTTAAGGTCGAACCAGATAGAGCGTTTTTGCCGGCGTTTTCCCGGCGTTTCGTACGCCGGCGTCCCTCGACGTCGACGCTACCGGTGACGGTGGCCGAAACGTCCACCTCTGGACGGTCCAGACATCACGGGCGGCAGCGTCGACGCCGGAAGCAGTTCGATGGACGCAGAAACCAATCAGCGTGCGGCTGGCAGCGACTTCCGCTAAGTAACGGCGTCATCGCTGCTGCCAAAATAGCTGCCGTCCGCCTCGATTCAAATAGTCGTCGCCGTGCGCTGTGTGGCCCTTAAGTTCTAAATTTGTGCTTGTATTTGACTTAGTTTGTTCCCTAGAAGCTTCGACAGCAAAGCGCTCGTGATATCATTGAACTCTTTCCGAGAGCAGTCCTCAAGTTCGTCGGTAGGCTTAACAGGAATGGGTGTATTGGCCGAATACCTGGCCTCAAGACGTGCGGCAGCTTCAAGCTCAGAGGCTATATAGTACGAGTTTGTGTTTCTTCTTATGCCAATAGCTGGCGCTACAAGTCAAATAAAAATAGACTTTTCGGCGGCACTGTGACTCGTTTTTTGCACCACAAACTGCGAATGAGACATAAGCTATAATCAGGAATATATCTTGTTGCTCCATTGACGGAAACTGTACACTGCTTTGCGAGGTGTCAGGTTCATTCCCTCTGGTCACACTGTGCGACGCTGAGTTAACGCTCCTCATATGGTTTGCCGCCCTATCTGACGGCGTTGATGCGACGACGCCGAGGGACGGAACGTCAGAAAACGCCGGCAAAACGCTCTATATGGTTCGGCCTTTAGTGCTGGCGCCGTTAGGTGAGCCTCTGTTTACGCTGCCCGTATGCCGCTGCGCCTAAAGACGGGACGATCTACCGCGAATCGTGGCGCGCTGCAGCCTTCACGCGTGTGATCACCGTCGGGCGAAAGTGCATCTGCTTCGCGGTGTCTGATAAAGGCGCGAGCAACCCGAGAAGGGAGCTGCAAACTCCGGGAACTCAAGCAGCATGTAATTTTTAGCGGAAAGCTACTTAGTAACTACGGCTCGTGAAATGCATTGTCAGAAAATCTGCGTTTCTAAAGTAGGTTAGGACAAAATTTGCCGTGTAGAACGATGTAGGATATTTACTTAAATAAAGTTTTACAAACTTTTACGCTTTCGTGGTTTTTTATACTGCCTTTAATATGGGCAATATCGTCGATATCGGGATTTTTAATACCAAGATAACATTTAGTGATATATGATTTGTTTAGTTTTGTA